>NW_002060943.1:12557719-12599061 GCF_000150275.1 Trichoplax adhaerens | reverse complement strand
GTATTTATTTAAACTTTGCAAAGCTATTATAGGTATTGTTGAAGGTTTCACAGTTGCCTATATACATTATACATTGCTAAGTATTTCTATTTTTACTTTCACGATTGTGAATTTAGCAATTAATCATTACATAATTGAACAATTTTCAGTTTTTAAATCTATAATTACGGTGGGCACCAATAATGAATTTATTTCTATGGAAGATAATTTGAGTTAGTTAATTAGTGACCAATGTAATACGGTAATTAAATGCAAATACACTATTGACATGGGAAAGAAGGCTTGTACAAATATTTTCAACTGTGCAATGTTTCAATTTCACAATGTTTGTCAATTAGTGTACCGAGCTCACTACAGCTATGCTATGCCAATAGCGGAAATAGAATTATGGTTACAATCATAGTCTCATTTATTCCTCAGTTTTAAATAAAATTAAACTTGACCACTTGATAAGAAAAAATAACCAGCTATCATCGACATGTCCTTTATAAAAATTCAATCTTGACTGAAATAGCTGCCATAGTTGTAGCATAATATGGTATTGCAATATTATACATCATACTTGGTATATTCTCCATGATCCATTTCGACCACGTTATTGCAATCTACTCTATGTCAATAGATCAATTTAGTTCATTTAATCTCCCAGACACTGTCAATCATAAATCCATTCTAATGGCATATCTATCAAAGGACTAAAATCATCGAGGAATAATCGAATACCAGCTATGGACGATAGATTCTAAACAGAATCTCCAATTAACTTAAGTGTACAGTTTTACATTCAGACATGCTCTCGAATCCATTTTTATTTTTTTGTCTAAAATGTTTCTGTTCCTTTAAAATCTAAATACAGTAAACTAAAGACCAAAGTGATTTCGTGATTGACTTTCTCTCGGACATTATTGTTCGTTGCCAACTTTATTACTCTAGATTTGAACAAATGATGATTCTTCCATCAATGGCTGTGACGGGGAAAAACATTTTTATTATTAGACAATAATAAAGATATGCAATAAGTATATTACTTCCGCATTTTCTGCATTGAAATCCGATTAAAGTAATTGTAATCGGAAAGGAAAGAATTGTCTCGACTATTATCTAGATTGAATATAAATGCACAATTAGATTAATTAAAAATGCCATTCGCCGTCGGGGAATAAAACATTGTCGATAGAATGATAATTGCGATATCTCATAATGTCGGTCTTAAAGTGCGATAGTAATAATTATTCTCTACTATAATTATAATTGATTCCTATAAATGATTGAGTAAATGCGCTTTTGATATCTATAGAAAAAGTTTGTGCTCTAGTGAAAGCGTCAATGAAATTAACTGAGAAAAGGAGTAATTTGTTTTCAAGCAATATTATTCATTGCTTGAGAGATTGAAGGTGAAAAATTTTCACCACTTTCAGTTTGTTATTACGATCCAAGAAAGAAAAGTCTTGTATTAAAACAGAGCAATCACCATCTCAGTCCCCATATTTTTAATGGGAAATTCAGCAAATAAATCAGAGATTGGCGAAGAAATAGAATTTTTATGTCGGGCGGGCCAAAGTTGTTTTACTCATGGAGATTATCGACAAGCTCGAAAATATTATCGACGAGCTCTTTCCCACCATCAACATTTACCCGCGCGCACAAATGATTCCAATCAAGTACAGTTGGAAATTTACCTTCAGATTGCTGATACTTACATAAAGGAATGTAAACACAAGAAAGTCAATCAAGTATGTCAAAAAATTTCCAAAATTGCCCAAAAGTTGACGGACGATCTAGGACTTGCTCGAATTCTAGACAGACAAGGTGAAAGCAAGAGATTACAGGGGCAATTCGACTTAGCAATAGAAGATTTCGGCCAGTCTCTGAAAATGAAGAAGGAAATACTACAAAATGAAGACAATCTTGAAATTTCTACCTCGTATTTCCTTCTTGGTTGTCTCTATTACGATCAAGATGCCTATGACAATGCCCTTATAATGTATCAAAAAGCTTTACCTATTAAATTAAGCAAACTCGGAGAGAATCATGCCGATGTTGCCGAAATTTATCAGAAAATGGGAAACGTTTATTTTCAGCAATCAAAGTACGATGATGCTCTCCTCATGTATCAAAAAAAGATCGATATTGGAGTGGAAATTTTTGGAGAAAAACACGACAGTGTAGCTCATTCATACTATAATATCGGGCTAGTTTACGATAATCAATCAATGTATGATAAAGCTATTTCAATGTATGAAAAAGCGTTAAGTATTCAATCGGAACGAGCAAGTGAGAATCCTCTCGATATTGCCAATTCTTACCACAATATAGGAATAGCCTATCGTCATCAAGGCCAATATGAACTTGCTCTGTCTATGCATCAAAAGGCGCTCAATATCCGACTTAAATTACAAGAATGCCAACATTCCAATGTTGCTCAGTTATACCATGATATGGGAGATATCCATTGTCGTCAATTTGCCTATAAAGAAGCTCTCTCCATGTTTGGCAAAGCTCTAAAAATTCGTCTCAAACTATACGGAGAAAATCATCTAGAGGTGGCTCATTCATACACTAGTATCGGTGACATCTATCGTCACCAATATAATTGCGATAAAGCTTTCTTCATGTATGAAAATTCCCTAAAGATTCAACTGAAAGTAAACGGAGACAAGCTTGCCGATGTTGCTCAGTTATACAATAATTTAGGATTAGTATTATCTTACCAAAATCGCGTTGACGATGCTCTGATTATGTACAATAAAGCACTCGATATCTATCTAAACTTATACACCGAGAATCATACGATCGTTGGAATAGTCTATCAGAATATGTCCAATGCCTACGAGAAACAGCAAAAAGATGACGAAGCTTCAATGATGAGGCAAAAGTCGTTTAACATCGCCAAACGATTACAACAGGAAGATCCTAACATTCTACCAGACGCATTGACGGAAGGGCCATCACCAGGTACTACTGAATTAAATCATAAAGTAAATACACTATTTTCCACTTGGATTTTTGCCGAGTTATGGTCATATCTAGGTGAGTATCTTAGATGATGGCCCTTAATTGGTGAAATTAAGATATTCTCAAATGATTTTTAATCATTTACTCCTTAAGCTGTAAAATGTGGCAATAATAGTCATTTCCTAAGTTGGATCTTAATTTTCCCGGCAAGTGATTTTAAAAAAATAAATTTTGCGATGGACGCGTAGAACACCAATAGATTGATATCATCATGAGCCATCAAAGATGAATATCAGTTTATACAGCTAATTTTCCTCAATTTAGACTTAAAAATTTTAAATTGAGTCTTCATTTATTGAGCTCAACTTCCTTAGTTTACGGTGGTAAAATTGAAACTGGACATTAGTTTGTAGAGCTCTATTTCCTTCATTTGCACTTGTAAAATTTGAAATAGACATCGGTTTACTGAGCTCATTTTCCTTTATTTACACCTCTAAACTTTCAACTGGACTTTATTGCGCCAAACTTCCTTGATTTATGCGTCTAAAATTGGACTTGCCGGCTTTCATCATATGAAAAAAAAATTATTAGGCTGTCAACATTACCTCTACTGTAACATAATTGAAGTCTTTTCTCAAGGTATCTACTTGATAAAGTCGTAGTATCGTGTATTCCTTTAAATTCTTCTGTTACAGATCGAACTATTTTACAAGTTAATTATAAATGATGGCAAGTAAACAACTTATAGAGTTAAACTGTACTTACCATTTAATTGTAAAAGAATGAGAAGAATGACAAGTTCTTATAGTATCCTTTTACAGACATAAGCAGTTCTTTTAGCAAAATATTATTAAGTACTGTAATGTGTAACAATCTTGAAGACATTTACTACAGAATAGCCTTGGTAAGACCATAATCTTGGCAAAAAATTGGTAGAACTATTTTATAGCAACCAAGTAGTAATTTTGGATAGAATAGCCATCATCGTTAGCCTAGTACCATATAGCAGGACGAAATAAGAGTTGAACTACCGTGTTCTTTGGCAGTCATAATGAAATTGTTTGATATAATATCTAAGGAATTGTTTTAGCTATAATACTATATTTGTTCAGCTATTCTGTGGCAATTAAGAAAAAATGTTTAAGAGAATAGTCTTCATTATTATCTACGTAAACAAGAGTTCAACTATTTCAAATGAATTATGTAGCAATTCATTCAATAGTTTTAGTACAACATTAGCTCAAATATTTTGTAGCCATCATTAAGAAATTATAGATAGAGCAGCCGTTGTCATTCTTTAAAATGGCGAATCGCAGTGGATAACACCACATAGGATTCATCCGTTGTACCATATAATGATGAATTAGCCCATAGCCATTTGTTATCACTACTGTTTACTTTGACCTATAGATAATTGCATTTTTGACAATTTTGCCATTCAAAATCCAAATCCAAATGGTCCTTTATAGCAGATAGTTTGAGCTTATTTTTAATTTCATTTCTTCCTGAACAACAAAAATCCACATAAATCCCTCAAAGGAAACATTTTACTCATCTGACATGCTCTAGAATCAGGAAAGGCCTATTTTCAGTCGATAGTAATTTAACTAGCAAAT
Source organism: Trichoplax adhaerens (assembly GCF_000150275.1). Taxonomy (NCBI): domain Eukaryota; kingdom Metazoa; phylum Placozoa; class Uniplacotomia; order Trichoplacea; family Trichoplacidae; genus Trichoplax; species Trichoplax adhaerens. The sequence continues at coordinate 12,594,490 of NW_002060943.1, read as the reverse complement.
ATCAAAAGTATCATCAGCAACATAGTCATAATAACATCCTAACGTATGATTAATTCAGGATGACGAATAGTCAACATATAGCCCACCGAGAGAACCAGCAATGTCTTTTTCGTATCATTTTCACTTTAAATTGATTTTTAGTGATCATTTGAGGCTGTTTACTATTGAAATTTGACTCTTTTAAACCGCTAGTAATACAATCACGATAGGAAAGGCTTACAATTACTAGAGCAAAACAAATAACCTCATTTCATATTCCATTTTAACCATGTTTCGCTTCATTTATGCAGAATAAACAAAGGAAAAAAATGATTGCCGCTCCTGTAGCAATAAAATTATATGGGTAAAATACCAATATATCAAGATCAATGAACTTCTGCTGCCGGTTGGATGCGTAGATCAAAGCGTAAAATCTTCCTGCTAAAATAAAATCACAAAAGAATCGATATAAAGCCAAAGCCGCCATGATGCCCTTGCTTCATACGCCATATTACAATAGCAGCTGCCATTTGAATCATTTTTATTTCAAATTATCTTCTCTTCCTGATACTTCTTTAAGAACAATCTTCTTTAAAATTTATAAAAAGTTTAGAACTTATATTATTAATGACATCGTCGCAAAACACATTCATGCCAATATTTCGCGAAAGGCAAGGTACAAATAGAGCTAAAGTTTCGTAAAGCAGAAAACAATATTACTCTGTTTAACTTGTCTAGAAATCATTACGTTATCATATCCATATAACTTATTTTATTTTTGTGTCCAAAATGACAAAGTTTTAAAAGTTCTGTTATAAAATGTTATTGTGTTAGCTGTATATTTGTATTATTTGATCTAGTTAATGAATACTAAAATTAAAATTGAAACAAAATCCTTTCATTCTAGCGAACCATTTTAAGTCAGTAAACCTTGTAACAAATCTTGAACTTGCTCATCCATTTCGAAATGATACGCCAAATAATTTAAAGTCTCTATTTTAAAGCATTTCATGCTTTCAAGTCTATAAGTTATGATATACAATTTCATTTAATTAAATGATTCCGTTTGGCTTCATGCTGTCCATTTTTGTCATTTGTCAAAACTGCTTCAGTTTCATGACAGATGGAACGAGCAGTCTAAATTGCTGTTTGTGGCAACCTAATAAATCCATATTAAATGATAGTGTGCAGTTGCATTTCTTTTTGGAAACTCTCATCTGAGAATTATTCCTAAACGATGTTGTAGCAGTTTCCATGTTATAAATGCAGTAATTTCTATAATTTTCTTCACGTAAGATTTCTCCACATTGCCAACATCATGACTGTTTGGGTCGTGGAGGTAAAAGAAAGGCCTTTACCTCTATGGTGTAGATGATGTAACTACTCTTTTTATCAGACTATAGCGTCAGTTGTAATTTTTAATTTGTCCGAAATATTTACGTACTTGGGAAAGTAAAGAAATATTTTATGTAAGCTACTGTAATTTAAAGATAGATATTTTAAATGATAGCTGTGTTCTTAATTAGAAAAATGACTAATAGCTTTATTTCATTAGTATGAAGCTATTTTGTTTCTTGACCAAGAACAGAAGGGTCAGTACTTTTCTCCACTCGGATCGAGAAGCAGCATGTTACTAATAAATTGGCGTTTTGGGAGATTTAGACACGGTGAAAGTAAGGTAGCATTGCTATTTATTCCATGATAAAGCTAGAGGATTTGTTCCCACCAAGGAAAGTTAGAGTCTATCCTTGGTGCCTGATTTTTAATTCCAACGATATGTCTCTAACAATTTTTGCTACAATAGTAAACAATTTTATCGAATCAATCAATGACCCAATTTTTAAAGTTCAAGCTGACTCTGAACAAAAAAAAGCAAATGGCATAAATTAGGAAGACATTAATTATAGAGTAGCTAGCAAAAGACTTATTGAACAGCAGTTATAGTAAGTTGAGATCATTTCATTTTAAGTAGATCTTAAATACGAGTACATTCGTGGTGGGGATTGTGCGGTAGTTGAAACGCTTAATTTAATTATCTTTTCTTTCAGTCGTTTAATAATCATTTTGTTATTACACCATAAGTTCCAATTCTGATACAAACTAATGATTAATTCATTATAGCCATCTGGCTTTCTCATGCAGCAGACTAATATCCAATTTTCTCGCAGCCTACTCTGAGTTTAGCTTATTTACATTTCTTCATCGCTTGTCTTCAATTTGAAGCGGGTGATTGTACAATATGGCGAATCAATTTTTCAGTTTTATCTTTTGTCTGATCGTTATGCACCAAATTGAAGCCGCTCGAAATACGATACTCATTTCAACATCGAGAGGTCCAATTCGCGGCAATGTTGTATACGGTGCTAAAGGTAAATTTTCCTACGAATTTTTAGGTATTCCATACGCGCAACCACCAATCAATAAATTACGATTTAAGCCTCCAGTACCTTATTCTGAAGAATGGATGAATCCCTTCGAAGCAACTACTTCGCCAGCATTATGTCCTCAACGATCAAAACCATTTTCTTCTTCATCAGGGTTGTCAACTCAGAACGAAGATTGCTTATACTTGAGTATTTACACTCCTGAGATTAATACGTCTACGTTGTTACCAGTTTTGATTTGGCTAGGTGATGTTTATAACGACTACACGCATCCATCGTGGCGATCAAGCCGTCGGCTAGTACAAGAAGAAGAGATTATCGTTATAACAGTGAGTTATAGACGTGGTATATTTGGCTTTCTGCCTACCATTGGCAAAAAAGACGGCACAGGTGATGATGAACTAGTCTATAATCTCGCTCTTTTAGATCAACAAATGGCTTTAAATTGGATCTTTCACACTATTCGTGATTTCGGTGGTAATACGGAGAAAATAACTTTAGGCGGATATGATCATGGTTCAGCTATGACAATGCTTCATTTACTCTCTCCGAACAGTAGAGGATTATTCCAGCAATGTTTACTACAAAGTGGTACACCGCTTAATGAAAATGGTTTTCACTATATTGAAGAAGATAGAATGCTAGATATGGTATTACGCATGGCAAATTCAACCGGACGCTCTGCTGTAAATGATTCTATCACTGAGACGATGAATGAGATTTTAGTTCAATTTCAGAATATGACCATGCGATCATTGTTAAAAATGGAAGATCAGCTAGTAAAAGAGAACCCAAGTTGGCAGTTTTTACCTGTCATCGATGGTCGCAGTATTCCAGATAAAGCGGATAAAATGATACAGCAGGGGCGATTTTATAAAGCAAATATTATGATTGGTTTATCTCAAGATTCTCACCTTGCACTTGCTGTCACAAATCATAGTAATAAATCCAAACATGAAAGTGATGATAGCGATGATTTCACTCAACATCTTTCACGTTATATAGATCCATCTTCACCATTTAAACCTTTGATAGCTCATGCATACGGCCGCTATACAGATAAACACGGGAAAGCACCTATGCAAACTTCTATAACGTACTTAAATACCGATAGGAATATACTCCTTCCGGCAGTGTTTTGCGCAAATCATTTTGCCAATTTTGGTTTATCGACTTACTTTTATATTTTAGATCATCTAGTTGATAGTTCGCTTGGTGATGATACATCTCCCAACTCCGATATTCCATTTGAAATGGTGTATTTATTTGGTAACCCGGTTAATTACTTTAAGCGAGTGCCGGTCCTAAATCAATATAGTCCTACACTTTTACATCAGAGCATTAAGTATTGGAGTGAATTTATACGTTCAGGGTAATGGATTGGATACATGTTAGATGATGATGAATTAAATTGTAAACTAGAAATACTCCTATTTTTATATTCTGGTATCATCATGAACTGCTAGATATATTTAGTCGTCCATGGTATCTGCAATAATTGAACTGTGTAGTATGATAATATCTTTTTTATTTTACAGTAAGCCTAATAACGAAATAGCACACTGGCCGAGGTATGAGGATTCAAAACAGCCAATTTTGGTCATTTCTGGGATTAATTCAAGTATCCACCATGGTTACAGAATAAAATTTGTTCATCTTTGGAATAAATTGTTGCCACAAATTTCTGATCAATTGGAACAACTTGTAGAACCAAAGAAAGAGGCTGCACCTGACCTGGTACTAGCTTCCCAAGAAATAGATGAAGCAGAACAAGAAGCTGCTTCAGAAAATGGCCACTATTCCTATTGGACTCGAATCCTGCTTATTTTTATGGTATATATAATATGGAATATGATTAGCACAGGCGTCGACATTCGTAATGCCAATCCAGAGAAACGTCCATATCGAAGACTTCGCTCAAAACACCAGTTTTAGAGTTAGCATATGCAAGAAAATAAACAAAGTCGTCTTTACAGAATTATGTCCAAGTATCGCTTATTGTACGGCAGTTATTGCTCGTCTTAATTGTTTGTCAACAAAGTAGTTTTGTTACTCGTGCATCATCAGCACAAATATATTTCGGGTTACTTTTTTCGTGATAATCACCACTTTTGTCTTTCAGTACAATCAATTGCACCTATTCTACAGCAGAATTTCTACCTTTAAGCAAAATATATTACGCATACCAGGCTGTCACTCCGTGAAATGTCCTCTCTTTAGCAGTCTGGAAGAACGCATAATAGTATCTAACTCCTAATGGCGATTCCATCGAGGAAATTTTAGCGTTATGTTCTGTTAAACCAGCAGCGTTAATAAAGCAACGATCAAAGATGATTGTATCACGAACAGTCATTGATATAGTTAATTATTGAACTTTTGACGATAACAGGCGGGCAGTTATTAGACATATCTCTGCGATTGTACCTTGAAACTGTTAACAGTAGTGTATTGAAGATAACATCGTTAATAAGGCATCGGTCCAGGATGATTGCATTCACCCTCCGGAATTGATATTAGCTATTCCCCTTAAGTTGATGACAGACCGATAGTGGGCATCGACTTTACACTAAGCAACGAATACAATTTGCTGATAGCATCGTTTATAAGAAAGATTGATTCGTCTATAATATCTTGTATATATTAACTCTACCAAGTTATTCAATTGATGATTGATAGTGTCCCTCAGCAGTTTGATATCGGATCCATTTATCATCAACCCTTTTCTTTAGAAATGTAACTTTACTAAACTATTCAATTGAATGTTGAAGTGTCCCTCAGCAGTTTGATATCGGATCCATTTATCATCAGCCCTTTACTTCAGAAATAATAACTTTACTAAACTATTCAATTGATGGATGAAAGTATCCCTCAGCAGTTTGATATCGGATCCATTTATCATCAGCCCTTTTCTTCAGAAATAATACCTACTAAACTATTCAATTGATGGATGAAAGCATCCCTCAGCAGTTTGATATCGGATCCATTTATCATCAATCCTTTTCTTCAGAAATATTACCTACTAAACTATTCAATTGATGGATGAAAGTATCCCTCAGCAGTTTGATATCGAATCCATTTATCATCAATCCTTTTCTTCAGAAATGTAACTTTACTAAACTATTCGATCGATGGATGAAAGTATCCCTCAGCAGCTTAATATCGGATGCATTTATCATCAATCCTTTTCTTCAGAAATGTAACTTTACTAAACTATTCAATCGATGGATAAAAGTCTCCCTCAGCAGTTTGATATCGGACCCATTTATCATTAACATTTTTCTTCAGAAATATAACTTTACTATACTATTCAATTAATGGTTGAAAGTCTTCCTCAGCAGTTTGATATCGGATCCATTTATCATCATATCCTTCAGAATCCGATCGAAATCATACAGATCGATTTTGCAGGGCTTCATTTGCAATATGTGAGGCACATACTGTCCGAATGCTATTTAGCTCAAGAAAGCGATAAAATGATTATTTATAAAGTCTAGTTGAAGATAACTGCCAGTAGTTTAATTTATAGTCTGTTGATCATAAAGAGTTGTTGTAAAGTCGTATGGCAAGTACGCAATCCGACTTCGCGCAACTCAACTTGCGACATATAAGTATTTTACGAGTCATTCCATACTTTTAAAAGCCCGTCTTGCTTGGTCAGAGAAAGTAGCGTGACTGTTACGGTCAGAAGTGATGCACATCAACTCAATTTTGACAGTCTCTTTATCATCAACAGTAACTGTTCAATTCAATTCAAACTATATCAATTGATAGAGTCCATCTCCATTTGGAACATGCAAGCATCGATACAATGTTGCCATGGCATTCGTTGCCAGTATGTGCTAAGTTAGAGGTGCACGTATGCCTTAACCACATTCAAAAGCAAGTTTAGGGTAGCAAATTTAGCAATACAGCCTAATGCTAGCAATCTTTCGGGCCATTTTTATGGCCAATTTTGACTCTATTTCCACTCTGGCCATATTGATTTTAATTTTTGCCATTGATTGACAACTACTGGAAAGTGCGTCCATTTCTATTCGCCTCTCCACTAAGCGCCATACAGATCCATCATGGCTGTCATAGCTTACTATCGCGTCTGTTTCTTGCAATTTACTCACTCGCTCGCTGGTCTACCTGGCACTTTTGGTGTAGATTTGCAATTTTCAAAATCGATACTACTACTGTATGGTATTTCACGGCTGTCTTAGACGCTACAGCACACTGGACATCAGAGGTGCATTGGAAATGTGCAACTGCGCAGTTGCTTTCGAGCCCATACTACAGTGTACAGTACTACACTGTGTGGAGTGCACACTGTACACTGTACACTGTACGGTACTGTACGTGTAGTACGGGCCAGAGTCAGAACGAGTGGAAGATGAGAATCATCCACTGCAAACTTCCTAGTTAAAAGTCTTCTCGTTGACACTATCTTCCGATACTGTACTATACTGTATATAAGAGACCCTGTATCTCTTACTGAACACAGTATAACCTGAGCTGAAGGATCGTCAGCCGGTTGCTTAGCAAGATCTCTGCAGATTTTTCTGGCTTTCTTTTAGTAACAAAATCCGATGTAAGTTCTGGCCTGCTGCAGTGAAATTGAATGCTATAGCATAAGAATAATGTCCGCTCGAGCTAAAGTTGTTCTCGGATTATCTTGCCTATTCTCTGTTGGGATAGTAACAGGAGTCTATCTAAGCCAGAAGGAAGATAGAAAGGTATTGATCGTGATCATTGATCAAGGATAGGTGTGGTAGCAGTTGCATCAGACAATTGTCAATCGTCTCATCAATGACTTGAGGAAATATTCGATCAATAGATGAGTTAAGAATGATATAGTAATTATTTCCTTACATTGTATCTGATTATGATATTGATATTGGGTATTTTGAACCTTGGTTATGCTCGATACTGCGGGTGTTGTTGTCGCTATACGTGTCGATTTAGAAGATGTGATCACATGCGTTGTTGCACGTTTTAATGTTTGCTATGCTGGTTACTGCCGACATGGTTGTCGTTATAAGCATTAATTTATTAAAGATAATGACCACATGGATTGTTTGACTGCGCCTTATAAAATACATCCGTAATAATGGATACATTTTTACAGTCATAGAAGTAATTCAAAGATAGGGTTGATGTTAAGGTATAGAATTTAGAGTAGATAACATGGCACAAATTTAAATCGGAGAATAGATTAATGAATTATATAATAAAGTATCTGCTTTAGTATACAATCCAAATATTCAACTCGTAATTTTACCCAGACCTTCCTTGTTCGATAGTTTGTAATTATAGTATCTCTCTGTTTTGACCTTACGAATTATTCTCTCATCTGTTAGAGGCTAAGAGTAGGTGTTGAACGTGATTTGGAAAGACAGCGTAAGAAATTGCAAAATAAAAAGGAACTTGAAGAGCAACTCAGACTGCATGAAGAGCTTTTGAAGAAGGAGAGCAGTCGTCTTGCTAGCAATGAAAATTAACCATTGCACTGCTATTGCTTGTGCTAATACTATTAATCAAGGTTTTATCTTTTTAGTTTATCAGTTGTCTGTTTTCAACTGTTAAACTAATTTACTGTTTTATATTAATTAATCAGTGTACGCTGAAACAATGGTGGAACCTGAATCGCCAATTTAATCCTGCTTGCAAATGCGCCATCATCTGAGAATGCCAAGGCTTTATTTAGCATAAAGCTCACAAGTTAATCATTAAACAGATTGATAGCCCTGTCTATTGAAATCCATTGGCCACATCACTATTACGAAGTGTTACAAGCGTAACTGCTTACTGACATTTGGTATTATGACCGAATTCTCTCAAAGATTCTCATCAAAAATTTTATCCTAATGGTATCCAAAATTCAATTTTGGTACAGTTATCTAGTACCGTGACCGAGACTAGTACAGTACATTTTATTTTATGTAGCAGCTATATTCAATTTATGGAAAGGCTGCCACAGAAATATTTTGCAATTTTTTATTCCCGGCATTTGTTGGTACTAATGTACTGTAATAATTATAATTATTAAAGTATCCTACTGTTTTACAGTACACGTAAGCATCGCTTATGCTGTAAAAACTGAAATCGTGTTTCACAAAATTCAACGAAATGACCATATGAATGATAACAAATTGTTCTATATCCAGTATATAGAATGCTACTCGAAGCAGTAAATTATGTAGATATATGACTCTAAATAAATATGAATGGATCATTGTTGTACGTATTCCATGTCTTTCTGATCTTGGGTGATGTCAATACAAATTGAATACTTTCTTAGGCTTGAATCGCCATTTGAAAGTAAAATGTCTCGGTCTCATCGAGCAACGTCCTACTATAGCATGCTGTCTCCATTTCAATTACTTGACAGTGGATTTGTCGTATTGTCATAGAATGCCGTTAACGGTTGAACTTTCATTACGGTTTATTTCCTTCATTGTAGTTAAATTGTCAAAATTGGTATAATTATCGAACCACATAGTTACTAGTAGTCCGGTATTAATGTTATATACTATGACAGCAAAGAAACGGCAAGAAATTAAATGTAGCAGACGTAGCATTGCATAGAGTGATACACATAATCTCTAAAGCCGCTACTATGAACCTAATCCACTAACAAGTTATACGGCTTAGAAATTTAATCTTCGTGATAGTCGCATAAAATGTTAAAAGGCGAAAATCAGTATTTTGTACAGTAAAAATAAGAAATCAGTGTGTTGTAGAAATCAATCACTTTACGTACAAGTTAAAACTATAAACGCATCATAAGTTATTTTCTATTAACAATGAACTTCGGGAATCTACAAAGATAATAATGAGTTAGTGACTGGCTGATAACAGGATAGGATCGAACACTATCAATCTATTGCTTGCAATTGTTGATAGAATATTTCTTATCCTATTTTAAATTATTTTAGCTCCATGAACAGGCATGTTCTCAAATGATCTAAACATTATTGCTTTGTCAATTCGCAAAGTAAAATTCTTTACAGCTTACATACAGTATCGTTCCGCAATTATATTTTTTATAAGGTTCTATGTTATATCATCGGTATGATACAACGTTCAAACAAGTCAAGAAATAATGATACTTGAATACAGTTGTTAGTCTTGTTGATGTGCTGTCGATGACGAAGATATCGAATAACACCAATGGTTAATACCTTCATTCGCTCAAGGTAATATTGCCGAAAGACGATTCAAGCTATCCGTCTCATCAGATTATACAGGTAAAACCTTTTTTGAATATTGAGGTCAACATTCAGCTAACTAATCAATTGCTTGGGATACTATAGTGTTGGCTTCTTTACTTGAGCAGTCATACTGGTCTAGATAATGATTGATTCCTTGAGAGGAACATGGCATAATCACTATACTGTTATCACTTATCACACACGCGCATAACTTTTCGTGCAAATTTCTATCTTTGGTGCATTATATCATCCAGTCCAATTTGTACACAACATTTGGATGTAGATAAAATGTGCTGTAATCATCGCGTTAAATTATTACAGTAGCCTGTTGCTGGGACATTTAAATTGAATTATTATCTTAATCGCCGACTGCACTATTGATCACTTTTCCTTAATAACGTATTATAATTTATAATTTAAAATAGCATACACATACACGAATACTTTATCGTATCAAATTTACTAAATTAGGATTCTCCCATTTTAGATAACATCCATTAAAAAGTTCATTTCGTGAGTCAGCCAAATTGATATTCTACAATTCCTGCAATCCAAAATAATTAATTGTCATTATCGAGGTATACCTGTTGAGAATAACTATCGCTTTCAGCAAATCATGTCCATTATGGCAATAATCCTATCGCCGTGACGTAAGGTTAGCCAATCATGCAACTATTTACCTCTTTTCCGGTTAACTGGGACAAAGTTTTCTCGACAAGTAATTGCCTGGGAAATAAATATTCAAATTACCGACGTGAGAATGATGTCAATTCAAACGCATCTTGTAACCTCGAAATTTTGAAAGCTTTGACAATGACGTCACTACTGAGCTTACTTGCATTCGATGCCACCTCCAGGAGGTAGGCGCAGAGAATCGTCTTGGGATAATTCTGTCATCACCTGGTACAAGTTGCAATTGGAGCCAAGTCTGTTATGTATATCTATTCGATAAGAAAAAAAATCAGCACGCTTGCTAAATCAATTAATAGGCTAGCGAAACAATACACTGAAGGCACACAATGTAATTTACGACGTTTTAGGCTATCCTAACTTTTAGTACACTACTTCCGTTGAAAATCAAGGCTAAAAAAGGCCTTTTAACAACAGCCGCCCTACTTATCAGTGCTTAGTTGGACAATGATGATAATTTACCTGTTACTTCTTTTACTATCTTCCTGTCAAGTTCTTGCTCCTAATGTAAAAAGTAGCGAGTAGAACATCGACGCTTTTAACATAACGAGTTAACTTTTCGTTGATTAGCAAATAATAGACGACTAGAAATGCAGCGTTCACTAAAGAATTAAAACTGTACTAAACTAGGTTGCGTTCATCGTATACAAATAATCTTGCTTTGCTAGCAACACGCGGCTTAAAGTGTTCAAAGTCACCCTTGTGCTAGTACAGTCACTGATGATATCATAGAATAGCACGTTGCTTTGAATGCCTTTGATGGTACGGTACATTGATACGACGAATAGAGATTTAATCCAAGTAGTCTAGCATTTTTTTTCTCTACACTGGAAGCATTGTTAACATTATTCGATTGTAACATGTCAGATAAAACTGTTATCGTTGGTGATCATCCTCTTAAGTAAGAAACACTACTCATTCAAATTGTTATTGCAGTTAGCTCATTCTAGTTTATCAAGGGTCGTTTATCAGCGCAAAGCTAAGTGCTTACCATTAATTTAGCATTTTCGTCCACAGTTATAGCACCATCAAAGGTAATGAGTATGATACTCATATTGTCCTTGCTACCCTGAATACGAGAAATAAAATGAAAAGCAATCAGTTAATAAATCAGTAGATATGTCATGCTTCTATCAAATCTATTTTGAAGCAACTGCTTTTGTAGGCGTGGATACGCGTAGTAAGATCAATTGCAGTCATTCATTCCTTCATTTCTCAAAAGTGAGAATCATAAGAAACAAACTCAATTGCAAGATAATAAGATCAAGTTGATCAAATTCAACCCATTCATGGCGCCTACAATGTGGCGAAGCGATCGATGAGTCGGTGGTACACATAGAAAAGAATTTGCTACAATAGTTATTGATATTTTGTAACTCCAGTTTGCCCATCATTCAAATCAGGTGATCCATGGCTACCTCGTGTACATGGACGAGGCTTTCATGGCAAAACTTCAATCCAATCTTGTAGCGTATTTTCGCTATGAACCATATCCTATCTGAGCGGCCTATCGTTCTATTCTACATAGGATTATTGACGCTCAAGTGTGGCATACATTATACAGTACTGTATAAAGGCATGTTACGGTACTGAGTTTAATGATACACACCCACGATTCCACATTACGTCCACCAAAGCAGTTACTTTATCCTCTACGCACAGGCAACTTGATGCCCTAGAGCAGCCTACATCCTATCTCCTCACTGATTTGTTATAAGGTTATTACGTCGGTCAACAGCGACAAGTTTTTACAGTCGCGTAGAATAATCCCTATCCATTCATAATGTAATCCATCATCGTTTCGATGATAGAGACTTGCTCGCTTTCAAGAATGGAAAAGGGCCATGTCTAATGTTTATAATGTGCACTCGTGCCCCAAATCGTCTTTTCCATGACACCCTTGAAAAGGTTCGATCGCATCCTCCATTTCTACACTGCCTAAGTTAAGCCTTAACACTATCGGTTGATGAAACGTATTGTCGTCGAATAGTTGTAGCGCACTACAGTAAGGCTGTAAAGATTGATTGAATTGATCATCCCTTCGGGACCACTCGGAATCAGTAGAGTACAGTAGACAAGCTGAAAGTGCTGTTGGACGGTGATATCGAGATCCATCCATGATGGAGACTAATTGGGTTGAAAAAATGGGAAAACGGCCATGTTAATATTGTCTACGCGTGGACAAAATGATGTCTTGCATGACACTATTGCCTCTGTTTCTATACGGCCCAAGTGAAAGCCTGGACGTCTAGCTTGATGAACATACTGTCCCTAAATAGTGGTAGTCAACTGCAGTACTTAGGCTGTAAAGATTGATTGAATTACTGCTTTCTTAGCGACTATCGCCCTAACAGAACCGTCGACCAGCCTGAAACTGCCGTTGCAAGTAGTCTACTTGCAACGTTGCTACCTTAAAGTGGTCAGAAAACAGAATCCATTGTGCCCTAGTCTACTATACACTAGCGTCCAGACGTCGGCGTACAAAAGCGCTTAACTCCAGTAGTCTCCTGTACCATGGTACGGAAGATTTGCTGACGCATTGACGCAGTCATGTCCTTCAGAATAGTGCTTTACTATCATTTGTATGGGGGAAAGCAACCTGCATCGCGCATACTATAGTCCCATTGGAGGATGGAAAAAAAAAACCCCCTTCAAAAGGTTGAAAAATTGCACCAACGGCTGGCCATCCAGGATCATGTCGCTAGTTTATATCACTGTATTATAAGGTAATCCTATTGAGAAACATCTCCAAGGGGATGCTCGTGGGAGAAGCTGATCGAGCGATAGTAGGAGATGTGTTTCTACAGCGCTTGATGCTTGACGGTAAGTTGTTGAGTGGACAGGCCCGCTGCCGGACTCGATTTATTGACTAAAACTTGCTCAATGGGGTAAGTGGATGATGCAGGGAAGAGAAATCCATCCGCTGACAAGAGTGGAATGGTCCACCGTTATCCAATATGGCGACAACGGCCTTGAGTTGATCATCATTACACCCAGTGGATCAATGGGCGCGTTCCAATGAGGATATCATTTTGACTGTTGGAGTTTCAAATGAAAGGGAAAGTAGGGTTGAAAGTGCATTGGATAGGGTAGGAAGACAAGGTTGAAGATGGGCCAGCGGATGGAAATGGAAGGATAGGTGTACAAACTACAACAAGCTATTTTAGCTACAATGAAATTGTCAAGGAATGAAAAGCAATGCACAAACCTTTGCCAAGCACGTATTCAACACTTCATTACAGATTTCTTCCAAGTCATTGGTGATGGCCAAGCGTGATCGAACAAAATTGGCAACATCCGTATTATTCATGACGTCCCATATACCATCACATGCTAATACGATAAATTCGTCTTTGGGATCTCGAGCTATGGACATCACGTCGGGCTCTGGCGATACCAATTGATCGAGTTGTGACAATTCGCTATTACATTTGTACTCAAAATCGCCTAAAGCTCTGGATACTGCTAAGGAACCATTGACACGTTGTAAAACAACAGAGCCGCCGGCTCGTTCAATACGTTGCCTCTCTCGAGGTTTAAACGGTTTATGATCTTCAGTAGCGAAATTGACTTCATTACTACGGCATAATATCCCACGAGAATCGCCACAATTGCCAAAAATGATATGCGTTGGGGTTACAACAACGACCACAGCCGTAGTGCCACTTTTATCAATTCTTTCCGATTCGTTATAATTGGCATTATTTTGCTCTTGAAGAGTCCGTAAAGAATACAGTACCTCATCTAACTTTAAGAAACCAGTCCGTAAGCCACGTTGTAAACTTTCTACACTAAGACCATTCTTACTACTACCAGTATCGCTGGTGGTGCTAACATTGTCTTGACTGTCAGCAGTAGTAGAACTACTATGATGATCAACATTGGCCAAGACGTTGTCTAGTAAATTTTTAGCGCAATAGGCTGACGTTGCCGAACCGGCATGACCATCGAAAACACCCCAAAATGAAATTTCACGATTTTGGGGTAAACTGACAATCGCAGTATGGGCATCTTCCATACCCACTCTCCAGCCTTGCATGGCGGATAATCCGTAGTGTAAGCCATTCCCAAAGCCGCTGCTAGTGGTCTTTTCGACCCTTGCCTTATCCAAGAAGGCTCCCATCTTTCTTTCAACGAATTGGTGGTATTCTTACAGTACTGGCGTTGTCGTCAAATGTCTTTGCAATGGCTACCGTCTTCACTACAATGTCCTCCCAACGTTGCCAAGTCAACCACTGCGATCAATTGCTAATGTCGTCAGGAATGGTTGGCGTTTGAATAGCAGTAGTAAAGTGTCTGCAAGCTGTACAACTTCCAACAAATGTTAATTCTATCCTCAACCAATTCCAATTTTTCAACCAAATCGCCAACAGTCGATCCTTCAAGATTGGACAAAGACAATACAACCGACAAGGCCAAGAGAGCGACTGTAATACTGCAGACGCCACCGTAGTCCTTTTTGCCTACAGTCCATCATCCCCTACTGGACGCTTTGCGTTGTACTGCTGAATGGGTATGATGCTCGCCACTTTGACCGATGGATCCGCACATCGCGTTGGCCTTCTACAGTCCACCCCTTACAGTCTATACCGTGTATTGCAGTATATTGTACTGTAGCTTACAGTACAACGACTGGAAGCCCAACCTTGACTTACTGTGACGACACTACCGTCGTATCCGCTGGTTGTGTTCACGCTCAGCAGCAGTATCACCACGACAGGATGATCCATATTGGCCAAGACATTGTCGAGTCCATTTTGAGCGCAATATAGCCCATTGAGTGCAGGTGACGTAGGCTGTCGGCTGACGTTACAGTACACGGTCTACTGTACTCTGACTAGAATCCCAACCTTGATTCACTGTGAGTCATAGAGTGAAGAAAAAAACACTTGAACAGTATGCTGTGAGCCTGTGACTACAGTACTGTACTCAGTCTATTGCACTCTGACTAGAATCCTAACCTGATTCACTGTGAGTCATAGAGTGAAGAAAAAAACACTTGAACAGTATGCTGTGAGCCTGTGACTACAGTACTGTACTCAGTCTATTGCACTCTGACTAGAATCCTAACCTGATTCACTGTGAGTCATAGAGTGAAGAAAAAAACACTTGAACAGTATGCTGTGAGCCTGTGACTACAGTACTGTACTCAGTCTATTGCACTCTGACTAGAATCCTAACCTGATTCACTGTGAGTCATAGAGTGAAGAAAAAAACACTTGAACTGTATGCTGTAACTCTACTCTACTGTACTGCACTCAGTCTTCTGTACTCTGACTGGAAGCCCAAGCTTGACTGAGTGTGGCTCAATGAGTGAAGAAAAAACATTTCACTCTACAGTACCGTACTGTACACTCACTGAAGTGTACAGTACTCTGACTGTAAGCCCAAGCTTGACTCAGTGTGACTCATACTGTACAGTATATAGAGTGACGAAAAAAACACTTCACTCTACTGTACGCTGTGACTACAGTAATGTACTCAGTCTACTGTACTCTACTCTGACTGCAAGCCCAAGCATGACTCAGTGTAACAGAGTGACGGAAAAAACACTTCACTCTACGGTATGCTGTGACTACAGGTACTCAGTCTACTGTACTCTGACTGCAAGCTCAAGCTTGACTCAGTGTGACTCATACTGTAGAGTGAAGAAAAAAACACTTCACTCTACTGTATGCTGTGACTACAGTAATGTACTCAGTCTACTGTACTCTGACTGCAAGCCCAAGCTTGACTCAGTGTGACTCATAGAGTGACAAAAAAAACACTTCACTCTACTGTACAGTATGCTGTGACTACTACAGTAATGTACTCAGTCTACTGTACTCTGACTGCAAGCTCAAGCTTGACTCATACTGTAGAGTGAAGGAAAAAACACTTCACTCTACTGTATGCGGTGACTACAGTAATGTACTCAGTCTACTGTACTCTGACTGCAAGCCCAAGCTTGATTCAGTGTGACTCATACTGTACGGTGAAGGAAAAAACACTTCACTCTACAGTACTGTACTGTATGCTGTGACTACAGTAATATACTCAGTCTTCTGTACTGTACAGGCTGTTTCATAACATTTTGTCACTTTCGGGCCATATTTTTCTTTAAAAATACAGTAAAGCTATAATAGAATGATATATGAGGTTGATGGAGAGATTCTGAAATATCTGAATCTGGTAAAGTTAGAAAGTTAAACTTGCTCTTAAGTCCATAAATGATGAAAGTATCACTGACCGTTATATCCCCATTTATGAATGATCTACAGTACATATAAAGCAAGAATTACAATACTGTTCCCTTCTACAGTAGGCAGTAATGACGTAATGCATTTGAAGAGAGTCTGTCCTAAATTGTAAAAAGTGCGCAAATGTAACTAAATGGCGCATATTATTCGCCAAATTTGGGAGCTTTGAATGAAACTTTAAAGGTTTCTCGTATCGCCAGTTGCTATAATATCCTTCATGCCAATAGTAAAAATTGAGTTCAACATGCTCAAATTTAAAAGAAGATGTACAAATATGTTGTAAGTAAAATGTACACTGTACAGTAGTAACCAAACAAAGTTCTTAATTTAACAAAAAATTAAGGTTCAATTACACTACGATCAGGGTATCTTTCAATAAGATCTTTAACAATTGGCACGCGATCAGCCATCAGACTTTTGCGGCCAGTTGTTGGTCGACGACAAATGTTGCCGGTAGCCTGCCACTTCTTGTAATTGTACATGAATGTACCTCGATTAAGCTTGACTCAGTGTGACTCAGAGTGACGGAAAAAACACTTCACTCTACTGACTACAGTACAGTGAGTACAGTACTGTACTGTAATACTGAATCGCTGTGTACAGTACAGTACAGACTGAGTGCTATGACTCAACATTGGCATTGTCTAGTCCATTTTGAGCGCAATAGGCTTGGGTTACAGTACAATGTACTGTACTCTGAATGCAAGCCCAACCTTGACTCCCTGACAGTACAGTACTGTACACAGCACTGGAGTGTAGACTGTACACAGTCTACTGTCGACAATAGTCTCTTTCACACGCGTCACGTCGACAAACTGCAAACACAAGTTAGCCAACAAGGCCAAAGCAGAAGGTGTACTAATATCGTGCAGTATAGTAAACAAGATGAGCTCTATTTTCATGTTTTAACAGCTTTTACAACAGCAGTTTGCATCTTCAATTTCGGTTGTTACTCTTTGATTGGCCATAAGCGTACATGTCCACTTGTACAGTACACTTTACTAGACTTCGGCATTTTTGCAATTCTATTTTAGTATGCTGAAACGGCAGTAATGTACAGTATATACTGTATACACATTCCCGTCATGTTGCAATTCTACCGTACACTGTCGACTTTACAAGTCGACGTCAGCAGCATCCAATGTGCAGTATTGTCCACTCTGCCTGAGCCATTTCTTGCAATGCCTCAAGCCTGGGATTATGATCCATTTTATTCTACTCTTCTTCAACACAACTTGCTATATCGCCATGAATCATCAGAGTAGTCTTGCTAGTCCAAAGCATCGACTACTTTTGCTTGTAGTCCATGTCCAAATCAAGGTTCAATCTGCCGGAGAGATTCTTCGGCAAACCTCGCTTGGACTGTAGCATACAGTAGAATAGAGACGCATGAAGACGGAGGCACCGCCTGATCTCATGTCAGACAGACTTTGGATCAATCCTATTCGTGGAAACTAGTTCTTGTTTGCCCATGCCATGTTCATTACAGGCAATGGTATGGGTATGGCAAACAGTTGGACCGATCATCCCTTCCACGAGCTTTTTCGAAATAGAGTACCCTATGTAGGTAGTCCAGTCAGTCAATATTTCGATCAACGAATGGTTCACCGGTTACTTCTCTTCCATTTTTACAGTCGAGTATATTCTTTTGCCAATAAACGCGTAGGATAGGCTTGATTCGAAGCCAATCATCGCAACATTTCCCGGGTTAGGTAATCTTGTACAAACGAATTGGAAAATCAATCAAACGTTGCTGTTAGGAGATCATTTTTATTCTGTAATGGAAAAATAATAAAAAAGTGCAAAATGGAAAACGCCTGTCATTAATATCATTTGAATTCGATCAATACAATAATGGGCTCGAAAAGATACAGCAATAAATCCAACATGGCTGTCATAGCTATGAAATTGAATTTTCTTCCATAAACCTGACAAATGCTTATGTCAAGCAATAATTCAGAATTGAATAGTTCGAATCTAGCCAACGCCATGAATAACAAAGCTGTTGCGATCATGGCTGATGACACGATTTCAACAGGATGGAAGCGATTCAATGAATTAAATGGATATGCATTTCTGTTTAGAGTGTGCAGCATCATCAATAAGATGGAATAGAATCTGACGAAGTAACATACCATCCAATTTTCTATTTCGTATCGCATTTGTAATTTACATCGCTGTTCCGTTGTGAAAATAATGGGGAAAATGATGTCACTAATACTGTACACCTACACTTTGAAATCTTTCTAAACTAATCAGGATATAACAGTTTATGAAAGCATCACTCTATCTCTAGATTGATGCTCAGCATTTAATCTTGATAAACACGACGAGCTCAAAACTTGTAACTTTGACAGTTCTACTACTATCTTGCGATTGCATTTTACGTATGACTGAGATAATTATCACTGTCTTTACAAATTAGACTTACTGTACTTTATTGAGTAATGGTAGAGTTATTTTTGAATAGACGGAACTTATTATTTTGGGGATATTGCCATTACAACTGGTGCTGAGTGGACTCGATTGGCATTAAAATGAGATCCTAGAATTGTTACGATGAGTATTGTAAGCGAACGTAGAGCAGCGTTTGATTGATACATCCATTTTCCTTCGCGTTTGGCTTAATAAATAGGAGGTCAATGTGACCATGAAACGTTTAGAAATGGCAATAGAATACTTGAACAGGAGTGATGTACTTTGTATGCTGAATGACAGGAAATGATTATTGAAATGGTTTTTGGTATTCCATCAACACGATGTTTTAGTGCATTGTATCATACGATGGATTAGTATACTTTCCAATATGTCAATCGTATTGAGTGAGGGCCGTAGTGATCAAAGGCTAAAATTGGTTCAGTTTTTTTTTTGTACTGCTATACTCGTGATCATGTTTGCTCACAGTCCATCACAAGCTGGACGTCATTTTATTTCCACAAAAAGAGACCTCAAAGGTAGCCCGGCAGAAAAATAAGTAACGTTCACATTTTGTACCATAACGTGCGAGTATATTCGTCTTTATACAGATATTGAGGCATTTGTAATCGCAAGTGATAATGATGATCTTGTCTAGATTAAAATAATATTATAAAACACCAAATCTTTGCATCAATGTCATATAGTAATTATTATCATTTGGCTTTCTCCAACAAACCGATATCGTCTTTGATCCTATATCACGCAAAGTAAAGTACTGAGAAAGCAACTTCTTAGGCCTGTTAGGGGTAAGGATTGACAACATATTTGCAAGATAGATTTAACATTAACCATTCTTGATTAAGCATGTGTATGATGGAAGAAAGTAACCGTAGTAATTTGTAGACACTTTATTGCACTACCGTGTAAAAACCACCCATCATTATGATCATAAGCACACTCCATTTTGATGGCTATACGTTGTAAAATCAATTGAAGCTGGACTTAAGCATGTGCAAGCTGCAATGGACTCTCGGACTGATCGACCAGCTCTCTTCTCATGCTCGCATATAGCTCTTAATCAACTCTGCTTAGACAGCTTAATAAGCCACTGCTCATGATGGTATACAGCTTAATGAGTCCTGTTCGAGGTCGCATATAGTTTAGTAAATGTTACTCATAGTGGCATACAGCTTAATGAGTCCCGCTCATGGTCGCATACAATATAGTTTAATAAGCCTTGTTCATGGTCGCAAATAGCTTAATAAGCCTTGCTCATGGTGGCAAATAGCTTAATGAGTCCTGCCCATGGTCGCATATAGTTTAATAAGCCTTGCTCATGGTCGCATACAGCTTAATGAGCCCTGCTCATGCTCGTATATAGTTTAATAAAGCCTTGCTCATGGTCGCATACAGCTTAATGAGCCCTGCTCATGGTCACATATAGTATAATAAGCCTTGCTCATGGTTGTATGCAGCTTAATGAGCCGTGCTCATAGTCGCATATAGCTTGATAAGCATTACTCATGGTGGTATACGGCTTAATGAGCCCTACTCATGATCGCTTATAGCTTAATAAGCCTTGCTCATGGTGGCATACAGCTTCATGGCCCTGCTCATGGTCGCATATAGTTTAATAAGCCTTGCTCATGGTCGCATACAGCTTCATGGCCCTGCTCATGGTCGCATATAGTTTAATAAGCGTTGTTCATGGTCGCATACAGCTTAATGAGCCCTGCTCATGCTCGTATATAGTTTAAGAAAGCCTTGCTCATGGTCGTATACAGCTTAATGAGTCCTACTCGTGATCGCATATAGTTTAATAAGCCTTGCTCATGGTCGCATATAGTTTAATAAGCCTTGTTCATGGTCGCATACAGCTTAATGAGCCCTGCTTATGCTCGTATATAGTTTAAGAAAGCCTTGCTCATGGTCGTATACAGCTTAATGAGTCCTACTCGTGATCGCATATAGTTTAATAAGCCTTGCTCATGGTCGCATATAGTACTGTATAATAAACCTTGCTCATGGTCGCATATAGTATAATAAGCCTTGCTCATGGTGATATTCAGCTTAATCAGCCGTGCTCATAGACGCATATAGCTTAATAAGCCATACTCATGGTGGCATACGGCTTAATGAGCCCTACTCATGATCGCATATAGCTTAATAAGCCTTGCTCATGATGGCATACAGCTTCATGGCCCTGCTCATGGTCACATATAGTTTGATAAGCCTTGCTCATGGTCGCATACAGCTTGATGAGCCCTGCTCATGGTCGCATATAGTATAATAAGCCTTGCTCATGGTGGTATTCAGCTTAATGAGCCTTGCTCAAAGTCGCATATAGCTTAATAAGCCTTACTCATGGTGGCATACAGCTTCATGGCCCTGCTCATGGTCGCATATAGTTTAATAAGCCTTGCTCATGGTCGCATACAGCTTAATGAGCCCTGCTCATGGTCGCATATAGCTTGATAAGCCTTGCTCATGGTGGCATACAGCTTAATGAGCCCTGCTCATGGTCGCATATAACTTAATAAGCCTTACTCATGGTGGCATACAGCTTAATGAGAGCTGCTCATAGGCACATACAGCTTAATAAGCCCTGTTCATGATCGCATACAGCTTAATGAGCCCTGCTCATGGTCGCATATAGCTTGATAAGCCTTGCTCATGGTGGCATACAGCTTAATGAGCCCTGCTCATGGTCGCATATAACTTAATAAGCCTTACTCATGGTGGCATACAGCTTAATGAGAGCGGCTCATAGGCACATACAGCTTAATAAGCCCTGTTCATGATCGCATACAGCTTAATGAGTCCTTCAAAATGAGCAATTGCCACCATTCCTATTGGGAAGAAGGATAGAGATCCATCCTCGCATTGCTAGAGAGCCATCTTCTCCTTAATTTGAGTAGTTGGCATGATCTAATGCTCTTGCCAGTCATTTTAATGGACTATTTGATCCGATGTGGCTCAGTAACTAGTCTACTTTCTTTCATTGCATATTGTCAACGAACGCGCTGACGACCATTTATAGCGTACCCGCTAATTTATCCTAGCACGGGCATACTGTCCGTGTAGATATGGAGTCTTGCCTCGGTGTGATCCTCGACTAGATTTGGACTGTTTCAGTACCTTGACTACCATCATACTCTCCTATTCCGTTCAGTAGGGAAATATCCATAGTCATTGTATAATCCAATCAGCGAAAGAAGGATTTGGCCTAAAGACCTCTACACCTGTCCATTGAAAGAGAGAGACAAAAACTATAGGAGAATGACAGGGATACGAGCGATGTATGATACATAGGATAGCCATAGTGGTTGGCTATCACCTAGCGACAAGAATCCCGTCCAGGCTCATTCCGATCGGCGTTGTAGATGATCAAGATGGTGCCAATAAAATCCACCTTGGATGCACGTTAAAGCGTAATTAAGTGGAAAGAAATGAGCTCCAGACATCTGCTGGGATTCAACATGATAGCCGTAGCGTTGGTTGGCTTTCTACTCTCATTTCTTACACAAGGTAAGTGGTATCGAGTGGAATAGGAAGGGGAAACATGGCTGTCGATGTTGAGATTCAGGTTGACTATTTGGCCTGTTGATAGCGATAGGATGGAAGATCTTGTAAGAGTGGATGACGAAGAGACTTAAAAGACAGTAACAGTTGAACTAGTTAGGGATGATAGACTACAGTAGAGGTGTTGCACTGATTATCCATGTCGTTTAAACTCTTATAATCCACGGAGAATCACGACTGTCTCTATCCATGATCCAGATTGAATAGTTTCCCTGGACATCATCGATCAACATCATGGCGATTCATGGACGATCTCTTTTAGGTGTGTGGATCACCAAGAGGGTTCAAAGACAGTCTAAATGAGACTCATCATGGATAATAGAATGATGGAAAATTGTATCATCATAATCCTTACAGTTTAAATTGTTGTCGTTAATAGTAGAACATGGGCCTTACTTGGCTGTCTATTTTCATGGTTCACCTGGACTCATTTTGCTCGACAAGATCCATCAACCTTGTCGATGGCGATATCATGGTTGATCTAATAACAACAAGTAGTCAATAATCCTCCTTTCTACTACATTCTTTTCCACAAAGAATGTGCGAATGGTTCGCAGTTTGCTTAGTAAAAGATGAATGAAAATGATTTGCCATGGGCCTTCAATTTGTGTTCATGAGATGATCCATCGTCTACCCACGATCCTTCAACAACTCATCATGGCAACAGCGGCTTGCCAATCGGGCATTCATTTTCTCATTTCAAAGAGGCGATGAGGAGAATGAGATAGTTACGCTATAACCCGAATGCTCAGATTGTTCTCATTTCTGCCATAATATTGCTAGCTTGACGGAAAGTGAAATGGCGATCGACGTACCGCCGGTCCATGATCACCCATTCGCTCTGAACGCTTACGACTTGATATCGACATTTTCTCCATGTTGACCATTTCGTCCAAAATGGATCTTATCCTACGCCTTCAAATCATTGCTGCCATAATATTGCTAGCTTGACGGAAAGTGAAATAGCGATCGACGTACCATTGGTCCATGATCACCCATTCGCTCTGAACGCTTACGACTTGATATCGACATTTTCTCCATGTTGACCATTTCGTCTAAAATGGATCTTATCCTACGCCTTCAAATCATTTCCTAGACACTGTCATAAGGCCTTTCTTCATAGCTATACTAACATTGTCTCCATTGATAGTTTACGCAAATGATGTCTAGACATCGATCGAAATCGGTGGAAGGATTGAAGTCTAAAATGATCCTTAGTCCACCACCGCAACATGATGTTCAACATGATTCATGATGAAAGAGATTATAGCGATCTCTGTCTATAGATCTCTTGCTTACTTATTAAAACACAGATGACATGATTAATTGATAAGATACTCCATTTCCATGGATTGAACGCTGTAGAAATGTTGTGAATATCGTACTTGGACTACGCGTAATTTGGATTTTAATGATAAGAATGAGCGTATCCAAATGATGACTTTCAGTAGATCCTTCCCTTCCTGATTTGGCTCTCTTACTAATTGGCTGTCAAGAGTCTTTTTGTGTTATAAACGATGGGAAGAATGCACGACTCTACATCCTTCGTAACATGATTCCTTACAGTAAATCTATTCCTTGATTAGACTATCTTCCTGTTTGACTGACTCAAGTCTTTTCTAGTGAGAAATAATTGAAAGAGTTCCTTGCTCGATATCCTTCTTAAGAGGATCACTTTGACTACATCTATCCATTTACGAGAATACCTTACTGTTTAACTGGCTCAAGTCGTTTCTAGTAGGAAATAGTTAGAAGAATTCTTTGCTCGGCATCCTTCTCAAACTGATTGCTTTCAATAGATCTATTCCTAAATTAGACGACCATGCTGTTGAAGAAGCTCAAGTCTATTCTAGTATGACAGGATTGGGAAGAATTCATTGCTCGACATCCTTCTCAAAACGATTACCTAAACTCGATCTATTCCATGATTGGACATACCATTACTTTTGAATTAGCTCTCTTCTCTAGCTAAAGTGGATTGGGAAGAATTCATTGCCAGACATCTTTCTTAAAAGAATTCCTAAATTCGATCTATTCCTTGATCTAGCAATCGTTGCTGTTGAAGTAACTTACATCTTTTCTAGCTAGAAATGATTGGGAAAGATTCATTGCTCAACATCCTTCTCAAGAGGATCACCTTGACTAAATTTATCCCTTCCCCAGAACACCTTACTCTTTGACTGGCTTAAATCTTTTCTACTGTAGTTCGAAGAAATGCTTAAAAATGAATATCGATAATTTACATTGCGGAGTGAAATTGTATATCGGTATGGTGTTGGCCAGTCATTTCATCAACATGGATAGTTTACTCATAGGCAATTGGAATGCAGAAAATACTACTGTTAGACAATTTAAAATGATCTCTTGTAGTACCATCGATCTCATATTAGACAAGATACATCAAAATTTAATCGTAATACTGCCATGATGGAACCAGGCTATCAATCACTATATTAAAGCAAATAGTGCTCATCGACTAATGACAATTTAAATAAATGAATGAGAATTAGTAGCCATTCTGAAATGATGTACTTGACACATTTTCGGGCTTAACATGAACTCTAAAATGTATAAACTCATGCTAAGGCTTTCTACAGAGTAACAAACTCTTGAAAATCAATCCCCATACTCTTGAGTCATTCAATCCATTTCCATTGCGTGAGTTTTTCTATTCTATCTTTAGGTAATAAAGTAGCTCTGTTTCAAAAGACCAGTCTCCATCACGGATATCGGGGAAGAAAAGGGCATTAGCGAGTGCATCGGTCTGTTCTAGCGAATTGAATGCATTTCTTCTACACGATAACATTGATTACAAATTGATTTCCTATTAGTTGTATATATATTATTGATCATTTGTCATTCATTCAACCTCTTGATCGAAGAAGCTTTCCTCAGGCTATCTTTTAAACGTCCATTTGATATCTTTATCCATCCTTTAGCGATATCGTTAACGTTTACTTTACAGTCTTCAACATTATTTAGGGTAGAGTACAGTATGCATGGGTAGAAATATTCACTGGATATGATTTTAGTCGTTGAAAAACGATGCAGTAAAACTGTCATCAGGGGCTGATGAATCAAAACATAAAGTTATTGAGACGATTCGTTGCCGGTATTATCCTTCATGATCGGTAATTGAACGATTTTCCAGTAGATGTACCGTCGGAAATTGAAAATTTGTCTACACCAAATCTCGGTAAAATGGCAACACTCTTTGCCAGGAATCTTCATCCATAGCCTTAATCGATCTTTTGAATTAGGATTTCTTTGTATTGGATCATATTGAATTGTTTATATTGACAGTGGCATTGATGGATATGAAATAGTTGGACTGTAGAATTATTTCTACTAGATCGATTGATTGCCCTTGCAATAGATCGATCGTGGTGTTATTCCCATGTAATTAATCAATCTTGAAACTATTTCAGTACAACCGATCAACGGATGAATTATTTGTAAGCAATAAGTAGATCGCGGAACTATTTCTATACAACGGAGCGATCGTTGAGTTATTTCTATGCAATAAACAATTGTGGAATTATTTCCATGCAACGGATCGATCGTTGAATTAGTTCTACACTCTACTACCCAATTCTGACTGCGATCACCTTTACATCGATATCATTTCTTTTTTCACTCATTATGAGTTCTTCAAGCATAAACAACTGATTAAGAAATAAAAACAGAAATGCTGCTAGACAATATTAGACAAAATAATTCCATGTTGACCTTTATTCAAATAGCATTGACCAATTAAGAATATCGTTGTTTGATTAAGATTAAGAATGTTTCGATAAGTAGAATGGAAGAAAATACTTTCTTTTATTTGTATTTGTTAGCGGATGCCCTGGATGCTTGTACTGGAAAATACTGTGGTAGAACTGTATTAGAAAACGGCCAGTTAACGGCATGTGGAGTAAGTAATAATCAAAATGGAAAATGATTTCAAACAGTCTTATCGAATATGACTTTGCCTAGGAGAAGAATGGTTAAAAATGATCAGTCGATTCATGATTGACATAATCGTGAGATTGGTTATTGATCTTGAACAAAGTTGGACAGTAGTAACATCAAGAAGTGCATAAATCCTTCTCATCCTTGGGCGAAAATTGACAAGTTTAATCGGCAATGATATCGATCGTCAACTCTTTATTTTGTTATGTAGTTTCTTGCGTTCAATTTAAAAGATCATTGCATTGCTTGAGTTAGTTATAATGATTCCTTTTCTTCACTGTCTTGATTGGAATGCACTACATAGATCGATACTTTATTATTTCCATCATCAATAATGTAGTTTGTGGACATCAATTACGTCCATGACAATAAATCAATTAGATACTATTCACTTATTGATTCAATAAATGTCAACTTATTGTTGATATTGTAGCCTTGCCTTTGCGGATTCCGACCCAATGCCTCGGGTATTTGCCAACCTTGTGCTCTTCCCTTAATCGTCTATGACTGGCTCTTCTTACTATTTATGAGTTCCTTTTCCTTGGTGTTGCACTTTTTTTTTATCGATCATTACGTTCGTACTGATAGGTAAGCAAAGCAAGAATTCTTTTCTCTAATGATATAATGGAAGATTGATTTCACTTGAAGTAGTTGTTACTTAAATCGAGGCCATATTGTTGTTGTGGCCATAGGCATGAAAAAACATCATCTAATACACTAGATTGTCAATTCTGTGAATAATGTGGGTGATGGTAAACCAGTTAGCAATGATGAAGTTGCTATATCTTTACGTATATCTAACGATTCCATAAAGTAGCAGTTTATGTCTTTGTAGTTTGAAACCATGCTGTTAATCAATGTGGGCGCTTTCTAATTCTTTTTCTTCAATAGATGATTAATATTACTAAAAGGAGTTATGACTCGTTTCGAAGTCATGATGTTGTAACTGTTGACATAAAGCAGCCATAATATAATACACTAGATTGTCAATTTAATCAATGTTTATGCTTTTAATTAACTTTCTCGATCACTTTTACGCACATTAAAGCAAACGGCTCGCAATATGGCATGGATCTGCGATCTTTGAAGCGATCGTATCTGCAATAATATCCATTCTAACATCTCGACCTATAGGTAAAATTGCATATAAATTAACTATTTTTTGTAAATGATACAATAGGCGAGTTTTACACTGCTAATGTAATTAAAGGATGATAAAGTTATTATTTTACTGTATTATTCTGATATAATTCTGGAACGAATAAATCTTATTAGCTTTAAGCAATCTGTAGAAACATTAGCAGATTACGTGCAAAGGTACATTTGCTCAAAAGTGAGATAGGTTTAATCAGCTAAGATCAATTGATACAAGCTAGAACTATTTCACGCGTTGGCGTTTGAGACTGACTAGCGCATTCCTTCTCGCTATGGAATATAGGTAGCTTAACATTAGAAGGTTGTGGCGTTAAAGAATTATCAGACTGGTACACAATATTTTATAATCCCACAATCGATTACAAAATTACCATTCATTGTGCAGCTGAAGCTGTTTGTCCATTGTAAGTAGACATATAATATAATCTGTCAATATAGATATATTGGCTGTGAATAGCCTGAGCTTAACACCAGTCAATTTTAATGATCATCTTGTATCCCCATCCAATGAATTGTACACATTAACTGATTTCATCTTGAATGGCTTTTGTGTTCACACTTATAGGTATAGTATCGTACTAAAATATTATTTCATCGCTTTAATCTTGATGGCCGTTGCTAGAACAATGATTGCCTCAAAATTCAATATTTTGGGCATGAAAAAGTCTATCTATGCTGCACTGTATTTTTTTCCTCTCTTAATCGTTACACAAGCCGTTCTAGGTGGAGTACTTTGTAAGTCAATTGCTTCGGGGATTGGTGTATGGAACGTCTATGCGTTTTCTACTGTCTTATCAACGTTGCTAATGAAACTATCATTGATATCCTAGATTTTGGTTTTCCATACATTGTAATAGTAACAGCAACGCTTACAACTGCTTATACCTTAGCCGGCAATAACGTCAGCGTAAGTATCGAGAAAGTAGAAATCATTTAAAACAGAATTAAAATAACATAGCGTACCATTAGTAACCTTAAATAGCATGGACGCAGTAAAAGGATGATCGTTTCTCTGATTGTAAAATGAAATATCCAAAATAATTTAATTATACTATATCGATAGGTAATCGTTCATAAGATTATAACAGATCTTGTTTAATTTATTGCCATTGTTTCTAGTCTTTTCTGGATGTTATCAAAAGTAAGCGATTAACCATCATAACTGTGGTACACTGGCTGGCTCTTGCCATAGGCATTGCTGCTGCAACCAATGGACTAAAAAACCCACCTATTGCAGCTCAAGTGCTGTTAGGATTAATTCCTCTACCGCTTGTATTTTATATTATTACGTATAAGTTTACGAATCCTCAACGAAGTGGGCTTATTGGCACACCTGAAAGATGGTATTAATATTTATAGTTGAAAAATCAATTTAGGATAGCAAAAGTCAACGAATCAGCCGCTTCTAACAATTAGCTTCTTGAAAGGATCAACATTACGTGATTTGATAGTTATCTTGTGTTAGCAATCAAGATTTAACATGTCTCTCCATAATTTACCGACAGTAATCCTATATTCGTTCTACCGATATTGTTGACAATATGAGAATATTTTATTTTTTTACTGCAGCAGGTCTGTTAATAAACTGACATGATGTGTGCTATAGCTACTTTCTTATCGTTTATTTCAGTCATGGCTTTTACGGTGCTATTTTACTATATTGAAGGATGAACTATAACACTTGCTTCTATTTTAAAATTTTTTAATTTCATTTAAGATATATCGCTGTGACAAGCAGCATCGATTGCTCAAGTTATTTTGGCTCTTACGGTTATATACTTTTACCTTATAATCCGTAGTGTAAAATAGAAATAACGAAATGTTGATATGCAATATTTACATAAACTATTCGAAATTGCCTTTTGCTAGATTAAGTGGCTTTATCTAGTAATACTGCGTTTTTTTCATCTTATTTTGAGACAATGTCAATGTTGCATAGTAATCAATTGCTTTGTGTTATGCAAACATTTCTACAATTACAAGAGATACGTACATGAATAAGAAACTATATTCCTATGATAATCCAATAATTATAAATCTGGGATAAACTTTGGTATCTGTATTAGATAGATTTCTTTCATACTAAATACAGGATTTCTTTCAAATGTTGAATAGGATGCTTTATTTTGTTATGGCTGCTTCACTAACCAATACTAGATCATCGATGTATCACGTTTTTCAGTAAGATTTTGTTGCCATTGGCAGTATGATTAAAACTGCTCATTAATGTATAAATTTAGCGTTGACAACACGTATTACAGTAATGCTAGAGCTGAATCATATTTAATAAAAAAGGTTTCTAATATAAAATATAGTAAGATTGACTGATTGCGACAATATCATGAAAGATGTAATAGATTGAATATTTATCCGATAGTAGTATGTGCTCACCTAACAGCAGTTTTATTGCACAGAAGACATACCGTATCCATTGTAAATAGTCTGTTTATTTGACAAGATCTTGCTAACCACCATGTGGTTACTACATTGTCTCTAGCAGCTTGTACATTATACAGTATTAACAGAAGCAAGTAGTAATTATGCGATTTGTTGTACTAGGACAAAGTGCACTTAAAAATCACTATTATCTGTTCGGTTATATCGATAATTATCCGCAGCTACCTTTACAATAAGTTAAGCTTAAATCAAGTTATTGTTCAAGTTTTCCTCAGCTTCAGTTGGAAGGTAATGAAAATCTGTTAGACTATTCATATTCAATCCACATTAAGGAATAAATCTTATACATGAATCGAAGACTTTAAGTACGATTGCAAACAACTATTAAGTCAATACTGTTTGGATGGAAAATAATCAAAAATCAACCTACGATACAGCATTTTGCAGATAATTCTACCGATTTAAATTAAGATTTTGTGTTTGTACTTTAATAGGCAAATTGCATTCTCTTCCATTTTCATAGACTAGTATGGTATATTTTCTATCTTCAAAGCTGTAAATGCTACCGATTTCTACCTCAGTTTGCGTTAGCTATAATAGTTATAGTGTTAGTGGTTCTCGTATTATTTCATCACAGCTTGCACGCTGCTTCCTAGTAACTACCGCACTCTTACGCGAATTACACCCTATAATAAAGTATCTGTTCGCTACTAAAGACATTTATGTCATTCTCTGAAATGGCAACTATTTCCACTTCTGCCGGCTCAAGAATCTCTCTATCAAAATAATAACTATTTCTTTATCAATAGAGCCACGGTTTATGGTAAACTTGAACTATATATATGAATATTTACTTAAACTAATTAAGTTCCAGTTTGATGTTGACAATATACTCGCTCGATGCTCAGTATATATTATGAGTTAATAGCAAAGATAAATCCTAATCGGAGTAAAGTCATTGGGCTCATGCTATATTCACGCAATATACTATATGCATGCTATATATGCATAGCATATGCATATATCTTGATAATTCAATTCTGCCCTTTCCATACGATTATGGAAAATAAGTTTCCATATGCAGACACTAGTAGCTATGCAATTGGTGTTAGCTTTATGTGAGTATTTCTTTAAGCGTGTATAGTGAAAGAAGTCGGTGGTAGGCAATGTGCGATATAGTAGATTAATGTTAAAATATATCGACACTGAATACTCGTCGCTATTTGTCATTAGTTTCAATGAATATGTTCTTATTGCTTACTGCTAATTGCTATTGCTTAATGAAAATACGCAAATTAAAATACAAACAATTATATTGCAAAACCACACCATTAATATTACATAACGCGCAGTATTTCTTCATTACCCTTTTCCTATAGCCTATAATCTACGATTGCAGTTCTCATTTGCAAAATTTCAATTGTACTTTCTAGTCATGAATATTATTAATTTAGCTTACAGTTACAGTAGTAGATTACCATACAAAAGATATTTTAATTGGGTGCTACTTGAATATTATTAATTAATCAAGCTAGCGAGTCGGTCACTGAATATATACTCGTTTAATGATACATTTAATCGCATCGTGTTCATTATACTGTACATATTTAATTTCAGTTACTGATGTTTTCGACATCAGTGTGATAACTATGATATTTGAATATAGGATTGAAAGTCTGCAGATTTTAAATGAAATGGTGAATCTACACTACGGCTTTAACTTGTATGATTTGTGCTATTTAGATTTTGTATGGTGAATTGAGTGCGAGTCACTTACATCGTAAATTGAAATAATACAGATCACCTCTTATATGCATGGCATTATATGAGATTAAAACTAAACCTGCAATAAAATAGTCTATCTTAATATCTTACATAAAATTTATACATTTAATAGAATGCTAGTTTATCCTCGTGTAAGTACCATAAGTGTCATGCGCTATGCAGGTGATTTATACATTAGCCTTAGTTTAATTAGTCATCAATTGATTTTGTTTTCATCAATCAATCAATTTGATGATGCAAAATTATTATCCAATCAATGTTAACGAAGTAAATGCGAATTGTATACTACTCCACAATATTGACAAATAAGATGGACACTGTATCGTCAAAGGTGCAACCTGTAGCTATAGTATACTGCTTTATGATGAATATAGTAATTAGCATTAATTAATATCTTGAGTTTGAGTATGAACTTAATAGAATTGGATTTTTAGATCGTGAAGTAATGTAGAAAATAATCATATCAGTTTATTTTATGATACTACATTTATTGACTGCTGAGAAATGTCAAAGCATGAGCATAATCGACTAAATCAACTGTCTGACGTGAAAAATAAGTCATGAAATAGTCTCGATTAGTACTGTATAAGGCAGCAATGGTAAATAGCGGAAAGCTACAAGTAATCCACGCCACTTGAGTATAAAGCTCTACATCAATTTACAACTGCAGTAAATTGTATTAAGCAAGTTTATTAATTCAATCGTTATTGGTATGCGTAGAAGCTATTATCATGTTCCTATTTTATTCATGTTTATGCTAATCTTTAACTTATTTTACATGTAGCCTCAACATTTGACTCATTTTGATGCTAGTGTTGTGCTAATGATGCGTTTTTTAATTATTATTATAATAATGATTGACTTGGATGATTGATATATTAGAAAAACGGATAGAAAGAAGTATCGACAAGAATGCCTGCCCACTTTAATTTATTTCTTCTCCATCATCCTGATGAATTGTAAGAGAATAATGGATGAATGATTGAAAACCGCGAACAAATAAAGGCGTATCCGATTTGGCTAATTAGAGCATGTTCCTAACTGAAATAGACTTTGTAATGCTGATCTTGATTTGAAAGCATCGAGCATCCATGATAGTGTGCTCTTTACGTATTTTATCACTCATTTGTACAGCGATCAAAATTGTTAACCCTATCGAGTAGACAAATTGTGACTATTTTTCTCAAATTGTATATTTTGATTGTTGTTGAAAAGTAAAATATGGCCAATCAGACTAGCAATTCTACGATATTTGACGAGATTGAATCTATACGCAAAAAGGGCGTGAAATATCATGGCGAAGGCAATTGCATTATTTTATTTTCAAAAAGCTGTAACTCAAATCAAATCGATAGCGGAGAGTAGTGATAGTCGTCGTCAACTTGAATATTCTATTTATCTCGCTATGGCTCAATCTTACCTGCAAAAATATCAATTGATAGAAGCCAATGAATACAGTGAAAAAGCAGAAAAGTTAGCTAAGAAACTAGAAGAGGTCAAGATTTCTTCTTGTTTCGATATCCAGGGCGACTGTAAACGACTTCAAAGTGATTTTATGGGTGCTTTGAGTGATTACAACAAATCACTTCAAATAAAATTAAAATCGTTAGGGAGTGAACATCTTGATGTCAGTAAGTCCTATCATAACATTGGCTTGGTCTACCAGAATCAAGGCAAGCATGACGAGGCTTTAAAGGAATACAATAAATCATTAAGGATTAAACTGAAAATTCTTGAAAATAACGATCCAAGTATTGCTGTATTATATGACAGCATTGGACAAGTCTATGATGATCAAGGCAAGTATGATGACGCTCTATCAATGTATAACAAGTCACTCAAGATTAAACTGACACAACTTGGCGACAATCATCCAAGTATTGCTACAACGTATAACAACACTGCAAATGTCTATAATCGTCAAGGCAAGTATGATGACGCTCTATCAATGTATAACAAGTCACTCAAGATTAATCTGACACAACTTGGCGACAATCATCCAAGTATTGCTACAACATATAACAACATTGCAAGTGTCTATAAAGATCAAGGCAAGTATGATGACGCTCTATCAATGTATAACAAGTCACTCAAGATTAAACTGACACAACTTGGCGACAATCATCCAAGTATTGCTAATACATATAACAACATTGCAATTGTCTATGATAATCAAGGCAAGTATGATGACGCTCTATCAATGTATAACAAGTCACTCAAGATTAATCTAACACAACTTGGCGACAATCATTCAAGTATTGCTGATATATATAACAACATTGCAATTGTCTATTGTCATCAATGCAAGTATGATGACGCTCTATCAATGTATAACAAGTCACTCAACATTAATCTGACACAACTTGGCGACAATCATCCAAGTATTGCTACAACATATAACAACATTGCAAGTGTCTATCATCGTCAAGGCAAGTATGATGACGCTCTATCAATGTATAACAAGTCACTCAACATTAAACTGACGCAACTTGGCAACAATCATCCAAGTACTGCTGATACATATAACAACATTGCAAATGTCTATAATGATCAAGGCAAGCATAAAGAAGCTATTTCTATGTACGAGCAATCCTATAACATTCAAGAATCAGTTTTGGGTCACAACCATCCAGATGTCGCAAAGTCATATAACAATCTAAGAAATGTCTATCAAGCTGAAGGTAAGCGTGAAGAAGCTATTTCTACGAATGAGAAATCACTCAAAGAGAAACAAGAGGAACAAGAGAAGCAAGAAAAGCAAGAGGAGAAACAAGAGGAGCATGAGAAGCAAGAAGAGCAAGAGGAGCTAGAAAGTCTGTTTTAAGCCAAATCCATAAATTTGAGCTGACTATAATATCGGGATAGCTAGATTACTTAGAGAAATAAATGCTTATTTTAGTTTTCTTCAGTTAAGTTGTAAGACGTTTGATGAATAATCATCTACTAAACATAATCCTTGACATTTAACTCTACTATATTAAGCGGTAGCATACTGTAAAGTTGAGATAGGAATATTGAAGAGTTAATAAATACTAAATAAAATTCGATTTAGCTTAAAATTCATTAATAAATATTGTTATTTTTCTAGAAAATGCTATAACTGATATTGACTACCAGAACGAAAGTCACTTAAATATATTTCCAGGATTTATACCGGGTAAAATCATTAGTATAACTTTGACAATTATCATTCTAGGATCAAGATATCATAGAAATATTGTATAAGATTTACAATTATTGAGATTATAATGTGATAGATTGTAAGCGGAATAATCTTTACTGGTAATATCATCGCAAAATACTGCAGATGGAAACGTATTCATACTTGCAGCATTTTTCCTTGCATATTCTCTAACACAATGTCAACCTATTTTATAGCATTAAATGGCTATCCTCAAATAACTGAACTTTGTACAATATCTGATAATCATACCATAACCTTACCAGAAATACCTCAGCTACGTCTATTCGTTCCTAAAAAGGCTTTAAAGGATAATTTATCCATAACATTAACAACCTTCTACACGGATGCCCCGTACATTTTTGGCCTACCCGTCGATGATGGTGAACATCTAATTTATTTATCACCCATTATTCGACTAGAGCCCGATGGATACCATTTTGGCTACCAAGAATCATTTGAAGTAATGTTACGGTTACCAATTCCTTCCGCTAGCGAATTGTGTCAGTATTTCAAAGTGGATAACATTAAAGACCTACCTTTAAAATTAGGCCATCGAAGTCAAGAAGATAAAGTTTGGAACATTCAGAAATTAGATTACCAATCCATATCTATACAAGAAATTGAGAATACATATTGTATTAATGTCCCTATTCAACATTTTTCGGATTATTTAATCTATATTAAATCAGCAGTATCAGTTTTATTCAAGCATATATTTCCCTCATATCAGCAGGAAATCAAAGCTGTGGCTTACTTATCGCCGATTGATTCCTATTTAAAAACCACTCATCTGAAGATTGTAATATTGAGTAAAAATGTAGATGACGATAACATAATGCAAAATATTCCTGAGCCCTACCGGCGAATTGCCCTTTCGCCTTGTGGATTAGAAGATGTTATATTAGAAAATGGCTCCTATAAAATCGAATTCAAGAATGGGCGCCTTCTGTGTGAGGATAAAGAATTGATGATTCGAACGCTTACCGTGAATTGGAATGAAAGGGTCTGCTATCATCTTGATTACGACTGTAAAGTTTTAAATCCAAACGATCCTTTAACTAGTGCAGCTAGAATTACTATCAAGCCTCGTAGTAATCAAAATGATCAAACGCTAAAATCTTTAACCTTAATGAAGGTATACTAATATCAATGAAGAAATTACGTTGCAGA
Source organism: Trichoplax adhaerens (assembly GCF_000150275.1). Taxonomy (NCBI): domain Eukaryota; kingdom Metazoa; phylum Placozoa; class Uniplacotomia; order Trichoplacea; family Trichoplacidae; genus Trichoplax; species Trichoplax adhaerens. The sequence continues at coordinate 12,558,357 of NW_002060943.1, read as the reverse complement.
ATGTTTCTATATAACTTTTTACAAATGAAACAGTAAATAGAAATTGTTTTAATACTTTGCGAAACTAAAATTATAATCAATCTGAACGATTTTCTAGCCATCTTTAGCTGATGGTATGGACACGAATTCCAAGCTTACAAGTAAGAAATGGATAATATATGATTAACGCTTGAGAATATTGATGCTAGTCAAACAAATACCGGTATCTTTTCAATTTTAAAAGATTATTAATTTCGTTTTACAGAACACAGCTACATTTTATGTCATTTTTGAACAAATAACGATTATTCTCTAAACTAAAATATTCCTTTATAATCATCCGTTTTCAGTTGTCTTATCTTGCTATCGCTATTTTACAATTTTCTGCAAATGATTTGTTTATTTTTAAACATGACCTTCTGCAATCACTTGAATTTTGATCGTTACAAGTACTACCAAAGCGTAAAATGCCAAATTCTGCTCAGTAAAATGTGTTTTGTAACAGTCTTCTTTGAATTAAAGTATATTTTTCAATAAGTTCTCACACTCTGTATTTTTAAAGAGAATAGCTTGCAGTTAGTACAGAAACATTGAGTTAAGTAAATCGCACTATATTAGAATCATTCAAGCCAAAAGAGTACATACTTTTAACGTTTACG
>NW_002060943.1:12555266-12557669 GCF_000150275.1 Trichoplax adhaerens | reverse complement strand
AACTATTTACTGCTGAACCTTATCAAAATTATCAAAAATTATCAAAAATAGAATAAACGTTTCGTTTTAGTTAAGAATGTTGCACAAAATTGACATAAGTTACGGGTAGCGTGTAAAGAATACTTCTATGTAATCTGCCTGACGTTAATGTAGTGCCACTGTAAATTTTTTAAAGTAGCATGATATGATTGAAATCCTACGTACACGCAGGATCTTCCTTTTGTTTTGTTTGAATATGATGGTAAATGTTCTTGCACATACTTAATTTCTAGGTAACATATCTGAAGAGCAACAGTTGATACAAAGCGATGTTGAAGGTAAAAGGAATAAAGAATAACAGCATTGTAATAAATAGGAAATAAATTCACATTGAAGAATTGATGTAACCTTGCATTGGTAGATATAGAACGTAGCGAACAGAGCAGTAATACTATTGCTGGCCACGTAAGGGCAGAAGCTGAAAATGAAAAAGCTGCGAAAGAACTTCCAGGTTGGTTTCTAGTAAACTGTTTCCAATGCAATGCACATTATTGTTTTTGTCATGCTTTTCTTTCTGAAAAGATTAAAAATTACGATAAGGATTCTATTCTTGACAATAATGTACACACAAAGTAAAAGAACTCCTGTATAACAAGAAATATTTTAATTTCACCGCCGCTGCGTTCCACATAGGACAATCATGTCTGCTTGCAAATATTTGCATAGAATAGAATTATTAGAATTCTACTATTATTATACAGCAATAAGATACATGTATAGCTACTTCAAAGTCTGTTTTAAGCCAAATCCATAAATTTGAGCTGACTATAATATCGGGATAGCTAGATTACTTAGAGAAATAAATGCTTATTTTAGTTTTCTTCAGTTAAGTTGTAAGACGTTTGATGAATAATCATCTACTAAACATAATCCTTGACATTTAACTCTACTATATTAAGCGGTAGCATACTGTAAAGTTGAGATAGGAATATTGAAGAGTTAATAAATACTAAATAAAATTCGATTTAGCTTAAAATTCATTAATAAATATTGTTATTTTTCTAGAAAATGCTATAACTGATATTGACTACCAGAACGAAAGTCACTTAAATATATTTCCAGGATTTATACCGGGTAAAATCATTAGTATAACTTTGACAATTATCATTCTAGGATCAAGATATCATAGAAATATTGTATAAGATTTACAATTATTGAGATTATAATGTGATAGATTGTAAGCGGAATAATCTTTACTGGTAATATCATCGCAAAATACTGCAGATGGAAACGTATTCATACTTGCAGCATTTTTCCTTGCATATTCTCTAACACAATGTCAACCTATTTTATAGCATTAAATGGCTATCCTCAAATAACTGAACTTTGTACAATATCTGATAATCATACCATAACCTTACCAGAAATACCTCAGCTACGTCTATTCGTTCCTAAAAAGGCTTTAAAGGATAATTTATCCATAACATTAACAACCTTCTACACGGATGCCCCGTACATTTTTGGCCTACCCGTCGATGATGGTGAACATCTAATTTATTTATCACCCATTATTCGACTAGAGCCCGATGGATACCATTTTGGCTACCAAGAATCATTTGAAGTAATGTTACGGTTACCAATTCCTTCCGCTAGCGAATTGTGTCAGTATTTCAAAGTGGATAACATTAAAGACCTACCTTTAAAATTAGGCCATCGAAGTCAAGAAGATAAAGTTTGGAACATTCAGAAATTAGATTACCAATCCATATCTATACAAGAAATTGAGAATACATATTGTATTAATGTCCCTATTCAACATTTTTCGGATTATTTAATCTATATTAAATCAGCAGTATCAGTTTTATTCAAGCATATATTTCCCTCATATCAGCAGGAAATCAAAGCTGTGGCTTACTTATCGCCGATTGATTCCTATTTAAAAACCACTCATCTGAAGATTGTAATATTGAGTAAAAATGTAGATGACGATAACATAATGCAAAATATTCCTGAGCCCTACCGGCGAATTGCCCTTTCGCCTTGTGGATTAGAAGATGTTATATTAGAAAATGGCTCCTATAAAATCGAATTCAAGAATGGGCGCCTTCTGTGTGAGGATAAAGAATTGATGATTCGAACGCTTACCGTGAATTGGAATGAAAGGGTCTGCTATCATCTTGATTACGACTGTAAAGTTTTAAATCCAAACGATCCTTTAACTAGTGCAGCTAGAATTACTATCAAGCCTCGTAGTAATCAAAATGATCAAACGCTAAAATCTTTAACCTTAATGAAGGTATACTAATATCAATGAAGAAATTACGTTGCAGAATGTTTCTATATAACTTTTTACAAATGAAACAGTAAATAGAAACTGTTTTAATACTTTGCGAAACTAAAATTATAATCAATCTGAACGATTTT
>NW_002060943.1:12549298-12554426 GCF_000150275.1 Trichoplax adhaerens | reverse complement strand
CTACATTTTGTCAGTTACTTGAAAAAAATTCAGTTATTGCAGTACAAAAATTGGGGGAAAAGTTGTTAAAGCAAGCAGCGTGTGTAATATAATCACCATAAGCAACGATTTAAAGGTTTAATATGCTTTCAATATACAGTCAATAAAATTACCAAAAACATAACAATTTTATTTTTTGATATGAATATAAAAAGAATTCAAAATAGAAGGTATAAGAATGATATCATAACATGCAGCACTCAAAGTGTACACAATCTGAACTATTTTGACATTAGCTTGCAGTTACAACCTTAGAATTATAGGTACAACTTGGTATTACGTTGATTTATGATAGCTTAATAGAAGTGTCTATTAATTATAATTTCTTAACCCAGGCGTTTAATATCCAGATACATAGTTACAACTGATTAACTTAAAGAATTGAATATATTAAGTAGTTTATTACATAAAGGATTGCATTTAAATCTAAAGCAGACTTTACTCTCAAAAGTTAAATTCATGTTTTTAAGATAACTAGGCATTGTATATTAAATAATCTGTTACCAAAAAGTCTGCACCTGTTTCGAGATACTAAATTACGATAATTTAATCTCATTGCTATTTGGCTGAATTCTTATCCAATTCTAATATGCGTAAAATTCATGATAAAGAATTTCAAGCTCCATGGGCAAAAATGTAAAAGACCATAAATCTTATAAATTGTGTCAAACTTATTAAATTTAGAGGTTATGGGAGTCGAATACTACGAAGTTATAATATACCATCCAAATTTCTCATTAGTATCCATTTATGAAGTTTCAAAGTTTTCAACTTTCATCAATATTTATTCATTGGGTAATTTGTGATTTAAGTTATGTCGTGGTCAGCCCACGACAAGGAAACCTGGGTCTTTGAATCTGTACGAATACTAAGGCTACAACAGCCAAGTATGCCCCAACGGGCTAAAGGTAGACTAGACTTACGTACAGTAACACGAAAGCTTAAGTCCATAATACTGCAAAATAGCAATATAGAGTATTGATTAAAGATTACAAATTTAAGTAGGAGTAAGAAGTTTGGAATTTTGCAGAACTCTACTGTACTTTATGTCATTCTGTATATGTTCTTAATACCGTTAACAGTAGATTTATTCACCTAGAATTTGTACTCTATACACTGTACTCGTTTTCATGAACTATAATTTTTACGCTTTACATTTGTAGTGCTTGATTCGACATCACATGTAGTCGATACCTTTCTAATTTATAGTACTCAAAAATGCTGTGGGATGCCATTAATATACAATATTAAGTAGAAGAATGTAACCTAAACAAGGTTACAACACTACTATGTTAGATAGAATCGATGCTATTTGAAATTTATCAAATTTTTGAAACATGTACCGCTATTAAATGATTTAATAACTTACTAGTATATATTAATGACATGTAAACCTACAAGACATTTATTGTAAATTTAAGATAAAAAGTAAAATTTAAATGTCTGTAAGGCTATTTTAAAAATTGAACTTATAATAACAGAATATTAGATGAGCGGGCTAGTACAGTTTAAATGTAATTTATTAAATTTTAGCATGCACTGCCTGTCTTAGTGAATGGATGACGGTAATTTAATAATGTAAAAACAGTAGTAACATACAGATGCGATACCAGATTTAGAAGCTTGATAAATCTTTCATCCAGAGACTGGATGAGATTGTCTTTTAAACTCCTAATAATTGATTAGGAAGAAATTATTTCCTTACAATCCTGGCAGATAAAATTATGTTTCATGAAACTTCTAAAATTGACTATTCCCGTCGCGTTAGACTTTCGACGTCTACCATAAATTGTAGTGAACGGAGATTATGCACTAATTTAAGTACACATACAGAGTTATTACGGAGCGTATGTGTCACAAAACAGCTTTGCAACAAGATAACGCAATATACGATCAATAAGTCAATTTCTTGAACCACGTATCAAGGAACGATATCTGCACTATCACAAACACTTTTGCTCTACTAGCAGACTACACAAAGACTTAAACGCCTCGTATTTTACGTTAAACGCTAAGTTGGAGAAATTCTCATTATTTCACGATATATTGCATTGATATACTACTCCTCAATAGTTCATGAGTCATAGTTAATACAATTAACATTAGAATCATTTACTGAATTAGATATTAATTTTAGCTACTGCTCCCTTAATGCAGACAACAGTATTTACGAACATAGACATGTAATGACTAATACAGAATAGTCAGATTACGATATGTCCTATCACGGAACATTTCCATGATAATTTACAGTCTACCATAAGTAAATTACAATCACAATGATTGGAACTGTAAGCAGATGATTTGCATTCCCTATTATAACTATTAATTTCAGTATGTGTATAAGTGTCACTGTCATAAAAAGTCAGTGCTATATTAAAACACAGTATATCCAAATTAGAAGTTAACTAAATAAGGATAGTCTAATAGAATTATCCTAATATAGATATTTCTACTGTAATACAGTATATAACACTGTAACAGTATGTAAGGTAGCGATTTTGGAGGGAACGAACGCAGTTGAAGACCATGTAGTTCGCTAAAACGATGATACAAAAGCAGGCATTAATTCCGCTATTAAATTAAGAGTAGTTATCTATTTATAAAAATTGTATCTAAGAGTAACTTATGTCTATGGGATAATGTAGTTTACTGTAAAACGTCAAATAAACTCAAAATTTTCAAATTATAATTATATATCAAACATTTCATATGTCTACTCGTAGTAATAATATCGACTGTAAACTAGCTATAGTTCCATATAGCTCTCATAGCCCCTTCTATGCGCTAAGAGAATACGAGTAGTATCAAATCTTTAAAGAAGATATTCTACGATATGTTTTACCAAGTTATATGAAAATATCGACAACAACTTACAGCTTTGTATATTCAGACTTTTTTGATAAAATTTCAAAAATATCATTACTAGAAAGGCGAGTGTAACCTAATGTCCTAATTAATGATTACCAAAGTATGGAAAAACTTAATTGATAAGATCATACATTCGTTAATTATTTCCGACTTTAGAAAATAACAATCTTTTGATCTGTTTCTTAAAATAAAACTTATACTCGTACGTACACGTCATCTAAACAGTACAATTTTTCAACAAAGTCTTTTCTAAGACCAATTAAGTTATTACCATCAAGTGATCTGAAAAAGACGATTTACTTCTCAAAAACCAGTTTCATGTATTTATGTTGTTGTAAGCTAGAAAATGTAAGTTAAAACTAGGAAAGGTATGTTACAGAGTCAGGTACTCTAACGCCGTAATCAATGCTATAATTTATTGTAGTTTTATTTACTAAAGCTGCTGTTCATCTTGCAACTCTTGCAACTATGCAGACAATATCTGGTAATGCATACTTATCTTATGCTTACTGTATACTTTCCTATCGTAAAGTACTGAGCTACGGATAATTAGTTGGTTAATCATAAGTTTTGATATACATAAAAGTAATTTATGCTATCTGCTACGGTATAGTCAGTAGGGATGCTAAATTACATTAATCTAATTTTGTATTATTTATGATTTCGTGTGCACTGTCGCTGGCTAAGTGGGAGTTTATAAAGTCCGCATATAAATTACAGCATAAGTTTAGTAGTTGATATTTGGTTCTCTGTTCTCGATACTGTTCTAATATATGATAGTAAAATTGTTTGTTGTTTAACTGGTCTTGAATGACAAGACTAACATTAGTGATAAAGTAGTTGTAATCTACACCTGTTGTAGTTTTCATTAGTATGCTGAAAAATAAATCTACAATGCCAGAATTTGCTTAATCTAGACTTGTCGGATTAGTGTTTTATTGCAAGTAAGCTGTAATAAAGTAACTTTAATATAAGAATACTCATCACCAATTTAATTTCTACATTGACATTGTCTACTAATTCTAATGCAGTAACTGACACGAGTGCTTCAAATAACTCTAAATGTTTACTTCATTATTGTTCTATATCATAAAATTAGCGTTTCTACAAACTCTTATTGGCAAAAATTCGTTATTATTTTCTTTTCACTCACAAATCATATATGCCTGGCAAATAATGGATCAGTTGATTTACAAAGGAAGCATTGAGGCCACAATATTGCAAAGATCTAGTTTATGAAATCAATATAATCACGTCGAAAATATCTTCTCTTTACTTCTAAGTTCTAACCAGAATTATAATTTCTTATTCTATAACGGTACAAAGGGCTATTTAAGGTAGTTTGCAAAATTTAATAAATTTAATATTCATGTCAAGTGATTGAGATCGAATACTTTTAAGTAGGAGCCGTTGTAACTATAAAAAAACTATAACAAATTGTATAGCACATAATTTAGTTACTATATGGTAAATAAAAGACAATAAGAATAGTATAATGTAGTAAAAGGACTAAAAGTAGAATCCTTTGTAGTTTTTAGTATGTAATTAGTATTATTTTACTATACAAAATACCTAGAAAGTGATAGTGTCTTTAAGTTTTACCTTGCCAAATCATCATGTCGCCATCTTTTCTTCTTCATTATTTTACAAGGTATTATATAGATTACTATAGCAGTAGCCCTATAGAGCAAATGCCTAATCTAAAGAAAGGGCATTTGATCGTCTATTCAAATTGTAAAGAAATTTGACTTAGTAGCAAAACCCTATCCTTAGAGAAAGGGGATTTATAACATGACGATAAAGTACTGTAATGTAGTCTCAGAATTAAAATTTTATGATCATTTAACAGATAGAGAAGACCTGGACCCCCGCGAAAAATAATAACAAAAAGATAATATGTGTAAAGTTGTTTCTACATGTAAAAATTTAAAAAGGAAAGCCAATGCTGTAAAAGAAGATGGTAAGCTTTTATGCTATAAACAGAAAGTGTTTATCAAGATTTTCTTCTCATTATTTACACAATTTGTGATAAATGAATTTTCATGGACTATTTTTAATTTACTGTAGATACGATAGCGTATCTCAAGCGTAACACGACAAGACTCTGATTTTATATTAAACTTTGCGTTATAACCCAAATCAGTTTTTTAGCGACGATTATCAGCATCTATATCTCCGCAAAGATACTAATAGGGTATACTACTGTGAAAGATGAAAA
>NW_002060943.1:12533693-12549248 GCF_000150275.1 Trichoplax adhaerens | reverse complement strand
AATGATTTTTGTTTTCTTAAATGGTGCAAAGTAGTTTTCTAAAACGGATCTTAAGAGCGATTGGTTAGCAAATGTTTAGTTTTAAATACCTCAGGCGGCTCTACGAAGCCTATAAATGATAGTGCAATTAGAAAATTTAGAGGGAGAGTAGAAGAAGATTTTATTTGAAGAACGTGTTTAATTTAAAAGGCCTTCGGGGTCGAATTGTCGTAAGTTAAAACGTTCTTCTTTTTGAAAGGATGTTTGGTCGTTGACAGTTTTTAAGTCTGTCATTTATTTTAATAATACTTAAAGCTAAGTATTTGTAAGGTTGTTCGGTTTATACTTCTCTCCATTTTTGCTTTGAAATATATTGTTGTTCGGTTATTTCCCCAAATTTTATTTGGTGTCAAAGTATTAGCGTTAAGTCGACCGGAGTGCAACGAAGGTAGAATCAAATTTTGTTAAAGTTTTGTAGCTTGATCTCTACACTTTTCATTTCATTACAATAAGGCCTTACGCTTGTAATTCTAATTGTAGATTTGTTACAGAAATTGCCTTTACGGTCTAGTAATGTTACTGTAAATTCAGCGTATCAGCTATTAACAGCAACACAATTTACGATCTACTTGGTATATTCCTAAACCAAATATCAGATAGAACTTGACGCTTCGTAGTCTAGCTAAGTAGTTGCATTACTAGCATCAAAACCTTCTAGTGGATTACATAGTAATTTAGGTAGCTGATGAAGACAGTAGTCTTTATCAGTAAAGATGTCCAATGACTATTACAAGGTAGTCAAATGGTATCACCGACACACAGAACATTCTCAAATTAATCAACAATCTCTCATAAATCAATTCAATCACAGTTATTCAAACTATCAAAAGATTGTTCTCAGCTTCTTCATATAAACATCAATTTTAGTATTGCTATCTTACAATAGTCGGTGTAGTAATAAAACATGATACTATGTATTAATACTAGAAATTGACTAAATAAGGTTAAGCTTAATCAAATTATTCTAACATAGACAAAAATTCCTATTCCCATCTCCATAATGTAGTTGCTTAACTTAGTAGCTAGATTGTAAAGAATTCTATTGCAGAAATGATTCTATAAACAAGACACTGTAATGCAGCTATCATGAATTCATTATTAAACTTTTACATTTAAATATTTCAACTTTAATTATGTAACTGAGCTTAAATTTCGCGACTTCAACTTATAGGTAAAGTAGGGATATCACTACTTTAGGCTACTACGAAGGAGTACAAGAGTTCGTCAATTTGTAATACGTCTTCCAGTCAAATTTTAGTTAATGTAGAAACAAATAAGTGTAAAAAGTCGCTATAAAATTGCAATTAGAAGGATTAGTAGTTTCCTCAAATATCCGTAAACTAAAAGCATTGGTTTGGTATATTTCTCCTTGCAAGGCTAGCTTTGGATGAATTTATAGCAACTCAAATGCTCAAGATGTACAGTAGGTGAAGGTCTATAGGTGAATTATCAAATTGTGAATAAAATTCAATTGGAATTATGGCTATGATATTATATTTATCGAGTAGCAAAGAGAAATTTGTATGCCTTACAAGCCAACAAGCGAATTCATTTCAGTAAATGTTTCCATTTCTAGATACTTTAGTTTTGATAGGTTGTTTAAGATAACTAATAAAAGTAATGAACAGTTGCTATTAATTTACGTTTAATTAAAATGCAAATAAGTAGTTGTATCATTATTGAACTTACAGTGCCAGTATATGAGACAAGCCAGCAAAGGTATTCTTTACGATAGAAGAAATATTATTATTACTTAAATTCCTGCAGAAGAAATATTATATATACAGCTTTTATTTAGAAATTATTTTTAAATTTTATGGAAATTATTCTCTTTACTTTGAATTATGAAAGACATTAAATAGATTTTGGATCAAATAATAACGATGCAAAAATATTAAGCATTGTCCTACAGATATGGTAAATTGTGCCATTATTATCAATAGCGTAATTTGTGCTTTGATTTTCTATGCTTTGTAACACCTTAACATACACAAGTAACGAATCCTAGGCTAACTAAGATAGATGTTGAATTCTGTATCCTGATGATACTTTGCAACTAAATGTACATATAAGCAGGAGATTTCGTCTTCGAAGTTAAGTTAGTCGTAGCTAATCTGGTCCTTGGTGGAAGATGTAATTTATTCTCAAGATACGGAAGTCTTTGCTTAAAGTTAGACGCTTTATCACACAGTGAGGCTATTACAAATTAATATCATATAGGGTTTAATGAAGTTAGTAACTTTATTGCAGTAGAAACGAGATTGCATCTAGGCAGTAGAATCGACAAGAACTATTTACTGCTGAACCTTATCAAAATTACCCAAACTGATCGCTAACGAAGATTTTTTACTGATAGAACGAAAAATCGCAAAGGATTATCACATTGCAGTGATTTCAGCTAAAATGCAGTAGTTTTGTGTAGGGCTAATAAGCCTGGCACTACACAGTATACATATGCTAAATTGATCGTCACATCTCATTTATCTTTACTACCGGCTTTTCAAGAAAGCGTTTATAAAATCACTTCATCGCCTATACATAATGCATAATTTTAATCCAAAACTAGTAACAGTATATTTTCAGTAAGCTACAATGATGCAAGCTTGGATCTAACTGTATACTAAATAGCTTATTCAATAAGTTGAAAAGAGTACCATCTTTTCTCTAGTTAATTGCATCATTTACCAACACTGATGAATCAATTAGCTAATGACTTAGTCAGTAGTTTTTTTAATAAAGTTTAGATAGCAAGATATCATTATTTAGTATTATGTGACTTACAGCAAGTCAAGTTTACCTTTAGTAAGCAAGACTACTTCTCTAACTTACGATATAGTAACTAGAATCTTTTCGAAATGTACACACTTTAAGGCGCAACACAGTATAACGTGCATAAGTAAGTACTTTTATTGGCCATTATCCCCTTCAACTGTACATACTCTGTCAGTCATTGTAAACATATGTCGATATTTTTAAAACTTAGATAATTGTAAATTGACAAACTTGTGTAACAACATTCCGCACATTTAAAAATTTCGTCATTTTCACCTACAGTGCAGAACCGTACTTTGCAATACGAGATTTGCTGCAATCTTGCAGAGTAAACTGAAATATTTCTTTACAATCATCCGTTTTTCAGTAGTCTTATTTTGCTATCGCTATTTTATAATTTTCTGCAAATGATTTATTTATTTTTAAATATGACCGTCTGCAATCGTTTGAATTTTGATCGTTACAAGTACTACCAAAGCGTAAAAAGCCAAATTCTGTTCAGTAAAATGTGTTTTGCAACAATCTTCTTTGAATTAAAGTATGTTTTTCAATAGGTTCTCACACTCTGCATTTTAAAGAGAATATCTTGCAGTTAGTACAACAACAATGAGTTATGTAAATCACACTATATTAGAATCATTTAAGCCAAAAGAGTTCTGTCACACACCACTAGTGACAAAGTAGTCTACACACGCCAATCCTTGCGGAGAACACCACTTACTAACTTAAACAGGCGAGATTAGCTATACCACCAAATAATTCAGTTCCAACGACCGAATACTATGGTATAATTATAGCGTCACAGATAGTGTAGACGAGAAAGTCAGAGATTTACTATCATTTAATACTGAAAAAAATCTCGGCACCCGAGATTATAGACTTTACAATTAAATATCAATTGAAAAAATAGTTGACTATCCGACCGACTAACTAACTAAAAGGGATCTTCAGGCACCAGCCTTTTATAGTCTCGTCAGAAACTCCTGGTGCACATAAAATAAAACTATCCTTTTAAAGTTATAGGAATTATTATGAATATTGTCATTAAAGACTTTATATAAGATAATTAATTAACAACCTCTATTGTTAAGAACTGATAATTAATTAATAAATTAATAAAGAGATTAACTAGTAAACACGAGGTGACAATTTAACACCTTAATCATATAATTAATTAATTAAATCAATTGTCAACAACGCTAACTGTGCATTATCATATTAATCAAAGATTAAACAGATTATATGAAGAAATGACAATTAATAAAACGTCAATCCATACAAACAATATTTAATATTACTTAATAATTAGGGCGAGCTTACGTATCGTAACAAGTTCATACTTTTAACGTTTAACGATGTTATAATACTTTATAGAAATGTTGAGCGCTTGCATGCATAGTAGCGAATGACATTATACTTTGGTTTCTTTAATGGCTGATGATACTTTATCTTTGTAATGTCGATTCAACTCTAGAACAAGAATCAGACGAAACTGAGAAATTCAATGCTGGTTGTGCACCCGGAATTCGATTTAAAGACTCTGTCGATTCTAATGAAACTGTTGAGATAGAAATGGACGAACCCAATTCTTGTAAGTTGTACTGTGGCTAACATTCTTTTACTATTTTAAGTGATAATACAGTAAAATCTATCGCATACTGTAATAGTAGCGACTTACCTGATTTGTAAGATAGAGTCATTTAATTGGTTTGTATAGCAAGCGCTTTCAACAATTTCAACTTAGAAAGAGGAATATATTTAGTATAGAGAGAATCGTTCATTCTTGCTACATTCGATTTTCTATTATACTGTTTAATATGATGTACCGTAAGTAGCCGCTGATCCTATTTTTGCAAATAAAATAAAATTATTGTAGCAGCCAAGAAGTATAACGGCAAAATCGTAAAAGATATTGGAACGAAGTGGAAAACTTTGGCAAGAGAATTTGGAATTGATGAAGGCGACATCGATAAAATTATAGCTGAAAAAATTGGATCAGTTGACGATCAATGTGCGCAAATGTTGAGTAATTATAAGCGTAGAAAAGGTCGGAGTTACACAAAGAAAGCATTAGTTGAAGCACTCTTTAAAAGTTGTTTCTACATATAAAAATTTAAAAAGGAAAGCCAATGCTGTAAAAGAAGATGGTAAGCTTTTATGCTATAAACAGAAAGTGTTTATCAAGATTTTCTTCTCATTATTTACACAATTTATGATAAATGAATTTTCATAGACTATTTTTAATTTACTGTAGATACGATAGCGTATCTCAAGCGTAACACGACAAGACTTTAATTTCATATTAAACTTTGCGTTATAACCCAAATCAGTTTTTTAGCGACGATTATCACCATCTATATCTCCGCAAAGATACTAATAGGGTATACTACTGTTGAAAGATTGAAATAAATAGTTTAATAGAAAATAGATTCATTACTTTGGACCATAAATCCTATAATAATACTATAGATATTACAGAGGAGCGTTAGATGTCATAAAGTAACGTAAGATATACTAACACTGCAACTATTGCAACTATCTAGATCTGAGGTAGATACGGCTATTAGCCGTATTTGTTAGCTTTAGAGATGTAGTCAATGTAGAAGAAGGTAATATTGATTGTAAAATCAAATTCAACGTAGATGATAATAGTTCATGTGGTGTTAGACGACTGCAAAAAACATGATATACTAACAGAATCCAACAAATATTCTGTCTTGAAAAAATTAAAAATCATATCAATTTTCATTCAATTACTTGACTAGAAATTTTCTCAAAATTTTTCATTGATTTACTGTACATATTCCTTGTTTGAATGTTCAAGTTCGCATTTTACATCCAAAATCGGACCGTGACTATACTGTGTTAATTACGCATAATTATTTAAACTTAGAAATGAGATCAAACAGTTCTAAACGTTACCAACCATAATTAAGATACATAGCATTTACGCAGTACGATGAATAGTACATAGTCTAACATACAAGGCAATATATTAAAAAAAAATTCACTGCTAGATTATCTTAGTGAACATACTTTCTAGATATTGCATGCTAACTGAAATTTTTCTTTAGTTTTATTATTTTGGATTTAAAGTGTTTAGAGAGATAAGAATAATAGCGATATTTACTGATAAAATTTGGCATTAAAATTAAAAGGAGAAACATTGGATTGTCAGTCATAGGTTCTATCGATTAAACTTTTTTTTATTTACATGTCATTCTTAAAGCTGCCGAGCCATTGAAAAAATCTAAAGAAAGATGATGAACTATCTAACAGCGCTGACCGAGAAATCCAAGGCATGTTTATTGATAGATAATATTATGATTTACTTTACATTAGCGAAGAAGTACCGTTTTAAAATAAAGCGTTATCATTTTAATATTTGTGACAGCTTTCTTTATATCGTATGACCACTAAAATGGATCATGCTTGTAAGATTGTAAGAATCTGCAAACTGCAAACCTCTATTTTACACCGTATAAGCTCCAGGCATGATCTATTTTGGGCTACATTGCACTCAATTGTATATGAAATAATATAGCATGACAATATATTAAGTTAAAGATGGATTCTGTACGCTAAATTTTGAAAATGTTATTCTCTAGAATAATTTTTGAGATTATCACATCCTTTAAATTTTCGATACTACCGCAACTAACGCAATTTGATGACAATAAGCAGTATTTAGTCTGCGCAGTCAGTTCAATAGTACTAGTCTTGCAGCAATCTTTACTTTAATTATCTTTTCATGGATTATTTGCACTTTGTATTTTCAAGAAGCTTGTGGCAACGAAGCTGAGTTTAAGTATACCACTTACATTATAATTATATAAGCAAGAATAGCATAGTTAACAAGCAGTACCACGTTTTCATAAATAAATTTAACACCTACGACTTGATAGAGTAATAATACTGCAAACAAATACCATGATTACTGATAGCACTGATGTTACTATGATTGGTTGTTCTCGTTAGTAGTCTAATGTTATTCAGTTTGCATTTACGTATAAGCTGTCTTTGTGGTATATATCGCACCATACGAAGTTTTTCCTAAATTGCTTAATTCAGAATAGTTCTTCAGGTGTCATTTGCATTTCATTTCCGGATAACTTTGAGATAAATCATAATTTTGATCTTAAAAACGCTACGAAATAGGAGTTAGTAAGCTTTTGTTAAATATTATACTTGAGGTAAAGACCTTCATTTTAACTACAGTTACCTAGTTGACGATTTTTTCGACTTTGAAATAATACGAGTTGAATAATTAAAGCTTACACATACCAATATTTTTTCCGCTTTATTGCGGTTATAATAGTATTAGTAAACATTTTAATTTTCTCTGTGATCTTGGATAATGCTAAATAATGTAGTCCGTGCGTTGTAAAATAACGTTTTGTTTATAGTACTGCTAATTAAATTTGCAAACAAAGACAAGTATCGGTATATTGACGATTTTATCATGCGTTTGCTCACTTTCAAGGCCTAAACAATTACATTCGTCATATTGCGAGCAAGATCGGAGCAGATTGGACAAGATTAGCGAGAGTACTCGACCCAGAAATTCCGGTTAATGCAATCAAAGAAGAGGAAAATAATGATTTCAATCGGGCATTGAAATTTCTTAATACATGGCGTCAGAAAAATTCTACAAATGCGACAACTGATAAGCTAGATAAAGCTTTGCTGGAAATTTCTAGAAAAGATATTGTGGGCACCAAAAACATACCAAAGGCAGAGCCCATTCTACGTATCAATCGTCTATCTTCAATTATTGTTCTCGCTATATTCGTAGTCGGATTATATTGTATAGCTCGCAACCGACCGAGTACACGCGCTTAAGCTCCTCTTTATTTCTTTTTTCAACTCCTTTTATAAGCTAGTCTGTGTATCAATACATGACATATTGGTGCAAAGATAATGTACTACAAGGGCCAGTATTATACTAAAAGTATTACATACCGTATTATAAGATTCTATGAAAATACCATTAAATAAGACTAATATATCCACAAATGATTTTTTTTTCAGCATATTTCATGCAAACTATACTCCTATAACACTGGCATATTTATATTTATTGTGCCAAAGAATAAATATAATATTTTAAATCATCATGCAAGAAGAAATTATTTGTGATCTATAAAATATTATGTTATATAGCCGTCAATTTTCAATTTAAATTTTAAGAATTGTATAAATGAACAGCTTGAAAAATATTGATACGAGATAATTAACTCCATATTGCCCTATTTTTCTTGTAAAGATATTTAGGTATATATGTTTTCTGAAGGATATTTCTAAAATTTGTAGCCATAATACGTATTAAACGATACTTAAAATTAGGTGAAATTGTTTTGTACAACTATTTAAGAATAGATATGCTAGAACCGCATAATGTTCTTGCTAGACTTGGCATTCAAATTTATCTTTTGCAAATATAATCAATTTGTTTTAGCTGACAGATATATAAGGAGTCAAACTATTATCTAGAGAATAATACAAGCAAACAAAAATTTCTCAGATATAAATTCTCGTACAAGTAAAAAGTAATTATTTACAAAATACTACATTTTCCTTATTGTCTACGGTATATTTAATTGCCTTCGATAGTTTCTGTAAGACAGAGTAATATTGTATTCTAAGTTAATATATTTAGTAATGTCTACTGTATTTATAGTGTTCTACGTGTGATAGATATTCCGTTAGAGGCTTAAGTATTAAATATAGCTAGCTATGTAACTGTATCCTTTTGAAGAGGAGTGCTACAGTGCTCATACTAGAGCTTTGCATAAAAGGTGTAAACTATCCTTTATTTGAGATGTTAATACTGAAGTGTGTAGTAAGTAAGGAGCTAAGATTGTTAACATGGAAATGCATATAAGCGAGTAGTTTAGTACAGTAAAATAGTTCTTTCTCGTTAGAGGTCCTAAGCTGATCGATTACGTTGTATCATTGTAAACGAGGTTTTGTTCAATAACTCCTAATTTTTGAAGTCTTGAAGATTCTTAATCTATCAACCGCACAGCTTCGTAATAGCGATATCAATCAGGATAATAAACCACGTAATGAAACAACGAAACTCATGAAAACTAAATCTGCTCTGAACCGCGTTAAAACAGTTACATACGCGCCTCCCATAAGATTTAATTTATTATATTATATACTATAACATTAGCGGCGAAACCATACGATACCAAATTTGAGCATAGCCAGTCAAGTGAATTGGTCGTCAAACTAGTGGTTGTAAAGCCTAGAGATACAAAGCCTATGCTAAGAAATGGCAATACACCCTAGTACTTATTTTTGAATAGTGCTGACGATACTTCGAGTCAGGAAATAGGCAATGAATCGTTAGTAACTATAAACTGAAATGACAGCAAAGGAATCTACTATCAAATTAATAGCAGAATCATAATTCTAAAACAAGCCATCAGTGAATATATAGATTGCATGCATAGCAAAGAAATGCGCAAAATTCGAAATATCTGAAAAGCAGCCTGCTAATGGAGAAAACAATACAATTTTTGGGTGTCTGATTTAACAAAAATTTGAGGTAGGCTGCCGACCAAGAAATACGAAAAGTTCTCGATAGAAACATGATTGAATTTTTTATTCTTTTGATACCATATTATAGACTAAAATTTCGACTCAAACACCAAATAGAAATATTAAGCCTCCTCAAGGTTATTTGGTAACATGAATAAAGTTAGTCAAAAGAATAAAGTCAGCTTAATTATTATTGAACCACAAATTTGGACTAGGTGGGTATATAATTCATGAGTTTTAATTGTTGGGGCCAACTTATCCCAAATTGCATTGTATTTATTTCCAGTTACAAAATTAACTAGTATAATTTTTTTTATCAATTGATCAATACTTCTACACACACAACAAAATCTGCTAATATGAAAGTGATTATTTCACAACAGACGAGTATAAAAATAGTTACTATCAAATCTTGAACAATAAGTATTCCAAATTTCAGTGTAAATTAGTTAGGCGATATAATAGCTACCAATGAGTAAAAGCTGCTAGCAATTTCTTTTACGTAAGTTGAATTATAACGAGAACAGCTCTGATAATCCTAGTTAATTTTTATGCATTTTTCACTATTTAGCTCGTTTTAGAAGCAAATAATGGTAAAATTATTACAAAATTTATATTTATATATTTAATTCTTGATTAATTTGATTAATACGAGTAACAATATCGCTTCTTCCTATGCGTCTCAAGGCGACTTCTAGACGACGAATACCAACATGTGGATATTTATTGTACCATTTATTTAGTAGTTCTATCGCTTGGCCAAATACATCGTTTCGATTTTGTTCTTGGATAACTTTAGTACTAATTTTCGGATCTAATACAGCTGCTAACTTTTTCCAGTCCGTTTCGATTAAATTTGCAATACAAGAAAAATAGTGCCTGATATCTACTTCTTTAGGATCTACTTCTTTCGAAACGGCTAATTTGAAAATAGATGTAATTAATTAGTGATATAAAATTGAACTACTTGAAAATTGATACTTCTGCATTAATAATTTGTAAAATAATCATGTACTATATCTCGGCATCGATACTACTTTGATAAAAGATACTAATATATTGTACTGTGCATTGTATAACGATCGCTATTCTAGTTAAGATCCAATTAGAATTATACTAGCAAATCAAATTTCAGGTATAACTTACATATTTCTGGCTCCTCCTCATCAATTTTCCAATCCTTTGCAGATTGACTTGAAAAGAATTCATTACAATATTCACATTCAGTCATCTTATTACCTTCTAGACTACATTTACTCGTTATTTTAGTTAATTTATGACATTCTGGACATTGGACGTGAAAATAACATGTCGCATTGTAAAACTTGGGCATCCTTTCAGCAACTATAGACGACAATTTCTTCAGTACAATATCGTGAGGACGCTTTTCGCGTATACAGTCTCTGATTTTGCTCTTAAACATTCGGTCAGTTTTAGCGTCGGCCATTTTTTGATAACAATATCGTAAGCCTATGTACGATTGCTCTTTTTTAACGATAAGGTAGTAGTGATCTTCTTTCAGATAAAATTTAGCGCATTGATAACATATTTCTACCTTTGTATTATTCCATTCTCTTAAGCACGATGACAGTAAACAATAATAAATTCCATCTGGAATATGAGGAACTTCTTTGTACGAGTAGCCGATATATAGCCAATCCGACTTATGAAATCTGCTTAAATCAAAAGGTTTCACATCGGGACGAAGTAAATATGGAACAAAGTATTGACTATCTTCTCTATTTTCGATATTATCATTTCTAATCGAACAAATAATATCATATGTTTCCATCAAATTTAATATACAATTCTTGCTATTTTCATCTAACTTAAATTTTTTAAGAGAATATTCGATGTACACCCTTGATAGTCTTCCGGTTTGGCTCGCTTTCTTGTATTCAGATTTTAATTCTAAACTTCCGCTTAAACATTCATCTAACTGAATGATCGCGCGAAATATATCTAATAACCGATCGACATTAGTTATAATAATTCCGTTATCGCCCGCTTTCTGATAAAATATAATCTCTCCTAAGTCGTGTAAATACATTAGCATCGCTTTTAGCTCCTCTTCACTTTCATACAACCTATAATCTTGAGCTAATAATGTTACATCTTGCATAGTCATAATATCACGAACACGAGCTGCTCTAATTTGATTAATTACGGATGATGACTCTTGATTTTCATATCTGTGAAAAGATGTATTGAGTATTGTAGCCATAATATACCACCTGATAGGAATTGGATTACGAATAAATGATAAGGATAGAACAAATTCTTTAATAATGAGATGTAAACGATGACAACATTCTCGACGTTGAGATAGCGTAGCTAAGTTATTATCTTCAGGTTTACAATTAAAAATAATACCTGAAGAGTAGATATTACGCTAATAAGTTGGCATATAAGAAATTAAATCTTGCTCAAATTGTTTAAATCGACTATTTCTATCTTCTTTGCCATCAAGACTATCGCCATGAGAAGCCACAAGAATAACAATAGGCAATGATATTTCACAGGTACACTGTCAACATTGATGCTAATATCACTTTGATCCCTATGGCCGCTTATAATCGACGTAAGCCATTCTTGCATGGCTTGTAAATAGGTGATATTAAGTAGTAAATCATCTCTTGTTTTTACTTTGCCATTAATATTTTGGGTAATGTTAAAGACAAGAATATAAATATTATTAGCGGATATAAACGGCCGATGGGTAACGTGATAGACAGAGTGGCCACCGAAATCCCATATTTTAGCATATTTTCTATCCTCTTTTGCATCTTTGTTGTCTTTCGTAATGGATACAAAATAGTCTTGAAGGTCGTTTTGCATTGTGCTCGAATTAAATTCACTCTCTAGCGAAATCTTAGTAACTTGAGATGAGATCGATACTATTAGATTGTCGCTTTGGGTTGTATCAGAAGAGACGAGGCATACGTTATTTAATGATGATTCGTCTGTTGCAGCTTGTGCATTCTCTTTACTTAATATGGGTGTTTCGATAATCTGCTTCTTGAAGTTTGGATTGTCATCAAGTTCTTTGGTAACTTGAGGCGATTCTTCTATAGACGCGATTACATTTTTTCTAATATTTCACTCATAGCACAAAATTTCCCATCATAAACGTCATAAGCATTGATTTTGATCATTCTTTCCGACCATTCAGCAACTTGTGTCGGTGAGTCATGACCGGTTAGCCTTTGCTGAGTGAAAACTCTCATAATCGATGATTTACCGACATTACGAGGCCCAACAAACATAGCACGAATCAAATTATTGCGACGCTTTCCTTGCTTTATTGCTCTATTATACGCTTTTAAGTAATTTTTGCTTTGGATACCAGTACCTATCCAAATATCATTCAAATATGATATACAACAGATAGAAAAATAAAATTTTATTAGTGGAGCAAAGGTTACGAATGTGAAGTGATATCAAGGGAATGACCAAGGTTCCTTATATTTACCATGATCGCTTGCGCGCATATCCATTGGCTAGTATTACTATTTCCTCTATAGGCAATAAAACAGGAATGTCTCCTTGATTGTCCGAAAATTTAATGCGATGCATTACGGTATCATCATCCAATGTAACATCCTAAATTTCAGTACAGAATTAAAACAGTTCAAATAATTATACAATTAGAATCTTAGAAAAATATTCCGAATTCTATTTTAACGTTATCTACTCAAGTAAGTGTAAAAGCGAGTGCTGTCATACTTTCGGAAGGGCAGCAGTTTCCAATTTCGAAAATTCTTCTATATTTATCCGATTATCTATTTAGAAAAGAAAGCACACGACTAACAACAATCCAATGACACATTAACTTAAAAATTCTACATGATACAGGTCTAGGCTATGTAGCAATGATAACTTCCTGCTCACAAATACAGTTACAAACCTTTCAGCGTTTCGCACTTTATTGAAGCGGTAAGTTGAGCCAATTTTTTTTCCTGAAAACGAGTACGTTTTCCTAATCGACCTAATACCAAGGCGAAAGGATTTTAGTTATTGCATTAATAACGATATTAATCTGAATTATTAATTGTCGTACGACTGATACCTTTTAGCTCCAACTTTAAGCCGATCACAGACTCAGCTTTTCGAAGCAATTTCTAAAAGAGTGAGACATGGTTCAATCAATTCAATTTGCTAATATGTGGTACTAGATCTAAAAAGTATCTATTTTGGTCATATACCTTAGCTTCAAAATAACCACAGTAACACCGTTTCAAGTGAGAAAATTCCACGTAGACTTGACAGCAAAGTAGCCTATCAATAATATTACATGAGCCATATTTATTAGATACAATGAAGTATTGAAAATGAACCTATTTTAAGGATATAAAACGATATTAAATCGAACAAGTACAGATTCCTTACGATGGAAAATCTTCCTCTTGCAAAAGACCATCGGTAACTAGGAATAAAAATAC
Organism: Trichoplax adhaerens; assembly: GCF_000150275.1. Classification (NCBI taxonomy): domain Eukaryota; kingdom Metazoa; phylum Placozoa; class Uniplacotomia; order Trichoplacea; family Trichoplacidae; genus Trichoplax; species Trichoplax adhaerens. The sequence goes on along the minus strand of NW_002060943.1, from coordinate 12,535,446 downwards.
GCGTATGTCATTTACATTCAACGTAAACCTTGATGCTATATCTGGTATATTAAATCTTTGCATGAACATCAATCCGTTACCGTAAGATCTTACCTATGTCAATCTGTGCGAAAATCGCTTGCATGAGATCTGGAATGGTATCGTTAAATAATTGCTGATGGGCATAAAGACATCTTATGCACCATATTGGAGCTGTCTATTGAAATACATAAAATACGTGTTACAGATAAAAGTACTTTTTTATTCAAACAGTAACATAGACGGACGATGCAGTACAACGCATGTACTAGTCGAGGAAGGATTTATGAAATCAATTGATTGCTTAAATATCTATTTTAAACTCTGAGCCCAAACGTCCTTTGGATATACAATAGTTTATCACTACCTTTAGGGCAGCTCAATTGATTTCGGCAATTAAATAACAATAATCGAGAGATCCATAAGAGACCGTAGAAATCAGCCAAAGGGTAAGGAGGCTAGAGGAAAATTTGGACCATGAGTAATAGCTATGTATAGTGTAACAAGTCATGAAGATCTGTATCATGTTGAAAGCTTACTTCTTCATCGCAGCTGAGCAATTTTTGAGCACATGGATTTAGTTCTTGTACTCTAGGCAATGCCTCGGAAGCTATCCTAGGGCCAGTCCAGTTGCATTGTATGAAGCATTGCAAATAAGCAACTCCAGCTACAAGGATCACTAAGTGCCTGCTCTTATGCAACCGAGAAATTAAAACGCAATCAGGTAAAGCTAATAAGATATTGTTGAGTGAATGTCTACGATATGATATTACCTATCATTCGACTGATCTTCATCTACAATTGACGATAAATAGGAGGATACTTTATCTTGGATGAGATCTTGTGCCGTAGCTAAAGAAATCGAAATGACAGAAAAGAGCTGTCATACTACGAGTACAGTGCATTAAACAAGTGATCAAGGATTGACGTCATTACTGTCTTTCAAGAATAAGACATTGCTTATATCTTCTCCTAGTATATTGGCTGATTATCCAAATCTATCACGCCGATAAAGTCACCATCACTCAATTTCTGCAGCATGCTAAGCAACGTTAATGCAAGAACAACAACAATAAATCGAGAACGTATATCATTAATGATCTTAAAGCGAGACTGAGGTTATATTATGGCAATTTCATCAGTATAAATGCGTTGTAGCTGCTATCACGTTATTATTTGATCAGTCATCGCTTGCGCTTGCAACATGAGCTATGGCTGCAGCCACATTCACAAGATTGGAAACAGATATATCAATCCTCTCTACCTTTAGTACAGTCTACAAGTATTTCAACGTATGCAGTACACAAACTACTTTATCTGATGATCGTCAAGAAATCAACATTTCTTCCATGTCACAATTATTAATCACATTTACAACGATTCGCATTCGTTTAATTTGATCTGTTGTGGTTACCTTGGTTTCCACTTGCTCGCGGCATCACTTCGATTTCCTTCTGATTTGCTTCATGATTTGCCAGAAGGAAACCCAGTAAATAATATTCAATAAGACGAACCCTATCTCCCATGTTATATGTCTCTAAAGTTCCTTACAGCCTGCAGCAGTATAAGGTTATAACTGATTTCCCATCCAGTTGAATTGTAAATAGAGACACTGGTACACTAATACCCAGTAGCTGCAATAAATCATCCGCTGAAATATGACGCTTGGGAAGTCTAAAATCAGTTTATTTTTACCTTTGGCTAAATTGACTGCAAGCCCATCGCACAAGACTAC
>NW_002060943.1:12494793-12529111 GCF_000150275.1 Trichoplax adhaerens | reverse complement strand
GAAGAGTCGAGGCATAGATTATTTAATGATGATTTGTTTGTTGCAGCTTGCGCATTATCTTTACTTAATATGGGAGTTTCGATAATCTGCTTCTTGAAGTTTGGATTGTCATCAAGCTCTTTGGTAACTTGAGGCGATTCTTCTATAGACGCGATCACATTTTTTTCTAATATTTCACTCATAGCACAAAATTTCCCATCATAAATGTCATAAGCATTGATTTTGATCATTCTTTCCGACCATTCAGCAACTTGTGTCGGTGAGTCATGACCGCTTAGCCTTTGTTGAGTGAAAACTCTCATAATCGATGATTTACCGACATTACGAGGCCCAACAAACATAGCACGAATCAAATTATTGCGACGCTTTCCTTGCTTTATTGCTCTATTATACGCTTTTAAGTAATTTTTGCTTTGTATACCAGTACCTATCCAAATATCATTCAAATATGATATACAACAGATAGAAAAATAAAAATTTATTAGTGGAGCAAAGGTTACGAATGTGCAGTGATATCCAGGGAATGACTAAGGTTTCTTATATTTACCATGATCGCTACTCTTTCTATCCCTTCTAGTCTCAATTTGCTGAAAGACTGATTGGCCATTTTCATGACCTACATTCAGAGTGATTCAAACGAAATAAATGTGATTTAAACGATGTCAAGAATAGTACAAGAGAGACTGCTTATTTTAATGAATTAGATATAAACTACCTGTTAGCATACGTGCACATTATCATAACTAATTAAGAACTAATGGTCAAGATTTCCGTTGCCTTTAGTACGACACGACTATTTAAGATGAAACAGCAGCTAAAATCATCTTCTGTTTTAGAAATTAAGTGCATATTTTGCAATAGAAAGAAAAAAAGTGGATGACATATACAGTACTAAGCAGAAATTAATTATAAATATAGTTGTACTAATCGCATGCATAGAAATTTACCTTCTGATTGTCGGGAAACATGGCTAAGTGGTTGAAATACTCGGTGACTGTTCTTCTGTGGCGAATGACTTAAAATTTTACGAATGCTATCAGCCTTTCGTCTTATATTCGCGGCTACATCTTTCTGATGCAAATGACTATAGCATGTAGCTACTTCATTATAGATATTGGCAATGTTTCGGTGATTTTCTCCATAATTAAAAGTTAAAATTTCGATTGCTTTTTCAAGCATCCGTATAGCCTGATTATTTTGCTTAGCGCTACGATGCAGAAGCCCTATATTTCGATACGATGATGCAACACTAACATCATTACTACCAAGCCGTTGCAATCTAATTTCAAGACTTTTTCTAAACACTGCAAGAGCTTCTTTATACGCCCCTTTCTTCTTATATAAATTTCCCATGAAATCGTAAGAAGTAGTAACGTGATAATGATCATTATCGAGCTTGGCAAGATTTATTTCAAGTGATTTTTTATTCATATTGATAGCATCTCAAGCATGCCTAGGTTGCTATAGGCAAGTCCTATATTATGATAGGATTGAGCTACAATTAGATCATCATCACCAAGCTTTCTGATTCGAATATCAAGTGCTTTTTGATACATTAAAAGTGCCCTATTATATTCTTTTTGACTAAAGTAGGCACGTCCTATTTTATGATAGGTATCACCAATGCTTAAATTGTCGCCATCAAGTGATTTTAACTTCATATCCAGTGATATCCGAAAATCAGATAAGGCTCCACTTTCGTCGCCAGTCATTCTTTTAATGTCTCCTTGCCTGTCTATGCAATCGGCAATGTAGACCTGATTTTTCATTCTATTAGCCATATATAGAGCATGTTGCCTAAATTTAGTAGCTTGACTCCATTCGCCATGCCGAATATAAATATCAGTAATCCGAAGATTAATCTTATACTGGAGTTCTAGATCAGTATCCTTTTTTGGCAACGACTGAATTTGATCTAGAGCTTGCTCGTAATTTGAGATTGCATTTAGGTCATCCTGCGCTATATACTTCTTCTCGCCTTCTTCATATAGGAGTTGAATTTTCTGAAAAATTTTTAATTCGCTATATCTAGTAGCCATATTTGGAGAAGATATGGGGTCAACTATCTTCTATTATCGTCTTGTAAATAGAATATTCTGAAATACGGACTCTAAGAGAGCAAAACTGCACCTTTTAGATATTCGCGTCTTTATTAATGGCATGCTTCTTGACCTTAAAGGATAATTGGAGATTTTCCTTACAAAATCAGTAGGAGGACCTTGAAATTAATACAGAAATCGCCATAATTAAGTAAGTATTGATCTTTATTTGTCAAATTAGTATTGTTGGAATCATCTATGTCATTGTTGCTATGGTTTTGCAACTGCCCTCATTACTTCGATTTAAAAACAACTTATTCATTATGATAGAATTCATTAATTAATTAACATATGACATTAAAATCTTAAGATGATCATGATTAAAGCCAAAAAGGAATTTAGCGTTAGTTCTGAGTGCAATTGAGACTATTAAACAGTGCTAAGGGTACGTAAAAACGAGTATATGAACATATTCCAATAGTTTAAATGTAACAATCTTTTATGGCAAAATATAACGTTATAACTACATGACGACCATATATCTAATAAATATCTTCAAGATGCTATCTTGATCACATCGCTTTAATATAATTAGATTGAACACGTTAACTGGTAATAGCTTCATTAAGTAGTAGAATATCCCACTAGTAATACTTCATGTCTAATTACGGCTCTCTTCTGCTGTAAATTATTAATAATTGTATTACATCAGGTAGTGATTTACTGCAACTTGGGCACTCTAGTGTGTACATTAATTAACAGTATTGACACATTATTTTCCGCGAAATCTCACTTCCGCATACTTCAAGTAAGCATAATATTTGTTTTCGATATTTTAATTGTATGCACACTCTTATACAAACAATTTTCGTACAATTGACATTGCTATTCATTGTATATACAAATAGTCAATTACAATCGTCTTAATTACTTCATTAAAATAAGCATATGTAGCATAATCGGCTGGCCTTGAAATTATACTATATCTAACATTGGTCACGACTGACTGCTGCACTTAGAACTAACTATTCTCAGAATCATCATCACCTACGAATGGAGCTAAGCAGAACCGACCCATAGCAAATGTAACTGCAAAATAACTCAAAGTGTATAAGTTAGTTACACATTTACGTGTTTCGAATGGTTCTCAGATAGGCTAGCGGGATTTACAGTTTATTAATTATACTTAATGATGGTTATAAAGATTTCTTAACGCCGCAAAAATTGAACATTTCCATGTAATAATAAAGGTGACCTATTAGGAAATAACTTACGTTAACCTTAACAAACTGATAATATTCCTACAATATACCTTATACTATCTGTGCAACAAATTATGTTATTTAACTCGCTGTATTTAATTTGTTGCCCTCACAATACCGGCTTTGATTTCAAGTAAATTTTACTAGCTTTATTTTCTTTATTATTATAAACCTAATTGGAAAGTGCTATGTTTCAATTTGAAGTTGTTATGGCCACATAAATCAATGATTAATTATGGGCTAAAAAAGTTTTTCTGTAAGCTTTAGAAATCCATGGATTAACAAGCTTGCAATGGGCCAAATTGCTTTTGGCCATCTCAATATCAGAATGATTCTGATATAAGAATAGCAATTTAAGCTAAAGCGACTTATATGGCATAAAAGCAGCTTCTTCGTGCTTGCATTAATCAAAATAAATGATGCCTAAGTTGTTACATGATTTAGCAACATCAGAATAATGATAATCAAGAACTGAAAATCGAATTTGGAGTGATTTCCAAAGTATAGGAATAGCCTTTGCATACTTGTCCAGATTACAATACGCGTATGTTGCAGCAAATCATTACGATCGTCGCTAAGGACCGAAAATAGAATTCGAGTAATTTCTCATACATGGCAATAACCTTTTCCTGTTTCTTCTGGTCTTGATAAATATTCCCATATTACTATACACGTATTATCCAGCATTTTGGGGGTAATTGTGGATTTCGAGTGACTTTGTATTCATATTCGTATTAATTACTTCTTTAAGCTTACCCTGGTCATTATAATTAAGACTAATGTTATTCCATGCGTTAGTAACATCAGAATGGTTATGGTCTAGAACTGATAATCAAAGTTTTAGTGACTTCTTAAGCATAAAATGATCTCTTCATGCTTGCCCTATTGCCTTTAGGTACTTCCCATGTTTTTACATAATCGGGTAATACAGGGATGATTATGATCACGGACTAAACGATTAGTTCTGAGTGTTTTTTCCTACGGAGTAATGACCGCTTCATGCTTTAGCTGCTCGGAATATACGGTTCCTAGATTATTATATAATTGAGCAGCATCAGAATGATTGGGATTAAAGACTGATATTTGAATTTTGAGCGGCTTCTTATATATTAAATTAACTTCTTCATATATATATCATGATCTACATAAACACACCTTGTCATATGAACTAGTAATATCGGGATGATCGCAATCGAAAATTGACACTAGAATTTTGAGTGCTTTCTAATACATAGAAATAAATTCTTGATACCTGCTATTCTTATCATACGCAACTTCTATACTGCTATATAAATAGGCAATACAGGGATAATCATGACCATGCATTGATAATTATTTATAATTGATATTGAGTGAACTCTTATACCTGGAAACAGCTTCTCCATATTTACTCAGGTCATAGTGAACAATTCCAATGTTGTTTTATGATTAAGCGGCATAGCGGTGACTGCCACAAGAATTGATAGTTCAATTTGAGTAATTTTCCATGCATCGAAATAGCTTATTTAAACTATTCTATCGAGAATGCTTAATTTCTATGTTGTTTCATGGTTGAGCAATATCAGAATGATTGTGATTAAAGACTGATTAACAAATACTGAGTGCATTCTCATGCATAGAAATAGGTTTTTCATGATCGTTTGTACTCAAAGTGTATAATTGTTACATAATTCAGCAACATCAGGATGATTGGGGGTCAAAAAGTAACTCTCTAATTTGAAAAGATTTCTTACGCGTAGAAAATTAGCCTGTTCATTCTTTAACAGTTGACTATGCACTCGTATATAAGTCCCATGCGCAATATTTTGATTATACGGGAATGATTATGATCTGAAAACCGGCAAATTTATATTAAGCGATTTTTCATATTTGTAAATAGTCTCGTTATTCTGATACCACCATTTTATTCATCTCAACAACGATATATGCCCGTCCGTATTGAGTTTTTTCTTATCCATATCCAAAACCTTAACATGTTAGGAAGAAGTAACATATACTATAGTAAAATATACAATGCAATCGTATCACCATTTTACTCATCATAAATAGCGACACATGCTCGTCTGAGTTGACCAATTTTTCCTATCCATATCCAAAACCTTGATATTTTAGGAGGAAGTAGCATAGACAATAACTAATTAAATTACTATTACTTTATTAGCCTTAAATGATGATCCATTAGTACAATCATTACATTTTTCTTTTCCTTTTCAAAACAGATTGTGCGGTATATCTTGCAGGTGTTTAATAACGCAGCGATTTTAACCGATTTATAAACCTAGCAACTAAAGAAGCTATGTGATGTATTAATGATCGTAAAGAAATGAAATTCAGAAAGTTATCTTCTTGCAAAAGATATACAATGTAGTAAAAAGTCTGTAATTTTTACAACCTATAGGCTACAGCAAGTAAAGCTGTCTTATTTAAAAGTGACAACATTTGGCAAAATGCATCGCAAACTTCCATTTCCATAAGTCTATAATCTACAAACAAATTTAGCGCAGACAACATGAATAACAGTACTGCCAATATAGGATCAAGCCATATCCAATTCCAAGATGATAATAAATCTTGTAATCACTTTGATAATTCTTAAATAATGGTCGTTGACAACGATGGCAATAGGAGCAGTTAGTAATGATGTCTGCGTAAAATAATATAAGATTAGTAGAAAATTGTACGTATGATGAAATGTAAGTCTACTCATCATGCCAAAGAGTAGCTAGAATTTACCTTGCAATTTTGGAGATAGAACAACATTTACATCTAGTTTTAAATTCTTCTTGACGTAAGTAGCTGCAATGTCAAACAGCGGAGACACATTCATTATGTAGGAAACTTTTAATTTCTTGATTTGTTGCTCGTCATGGCGCCTTAGTAAAGGATTTCCGCTGACTAAAATAAAATTATCATGATTAAAACACAGTAGTCGATTCTACAGTATTAACAACAAATTACTCATTCATCTAACATAGATCCTATCTTGCCTTGTAGGTTAACATAATGCGGCAATAATTCCAATGAGAGCGGAAACCCTTTCAACCGATTGCGTCGAAGATATAAAGTAACTAAATTTGTTAAATCTCCAATTCTAGGTGGTAACTCAACTAGCCTGTAATAAATTTTGCGTTATATTGGATTAGATAATATCGTGTATCTAAAAACCTCCAAGATCACATTCAGAATATTTAATAGCGTGCTCTTGGGGTTATAAGGTACTTTATTTTCATTTACTATGGCTTTAAATTGGAGTAGAAGCTGATGAAACAGTAGATATGGATCTCGTCATGATGAAATTCTATCGAAACGTCTGGAGATGTACTGGCGTTATAACAAATAAAGTTTACAACTAAAGCTGTTCAATGGGAAATAATATGCTAGCAAAGTTATTGAAGACGATAATAATTCATGAGCTTTAGGAACAATTTGCCAATCTTTGTAATTAGTGTATTGAATTATGATAGTATCACGTAAAAATGGTTCCTAGCATTAAATTGAATTTATAGTAGCTCTGGAACCAGCGCTGTTGATAATATAATGTTTAATATCTTAGAAAGATGAAAACCACCTGTTATCGTCCAAAATCAAATCTTTCAAGTTGGTTAGCTTGCATATGGAATTCGGTAATCGTTTTAGGAAACATGATGATACGTAAAACTCTTGCAAATTCAATAAGTTACCAATTTCAACGGGTAGCCAACGTAACTGATTATGATCCAAGTATAATTGCTGGGAATAGTTTAGAAATAATGTAGAGACAGATCTATACTAGTTGATTGAATATTCCATTTTAAGGAGTAAAAGTATTTATTAAATTCTAAAGCTACCTTTAAATTATAAAGTTCTCCTATGCTTTGAGGTAGTTCTTCCAAATGATTGTAGCTTTGGTAAGAAGTAAAATAATTAAAATATCAACTATTAAAAGGTTATAAGCAAGCTATTTAGTTATTTAGCTATGCTAAATTCCCTCTCTATCATTCGATACTGAAAGTCAAAATGTAGAAATTTAATAAGATATTTTGTCTAGCTCTTAGGATATTTCACTTTCAATACCTCAAATCTAACAAAGTAAGAGAATGCAACGCTCCAATTGCTACAGGTAAAACTATTAGCTTGTTATGATGACACTGAAAAGTTTCCAAATCGCTGAGTAAAGTGATAGAATCTAAAGGATGTTGCAAGATCGTGAGTAAAGAATATCAGTATATAAAAATCCTACATTCAGCGTGTTCACAAGCTGCTTTTTAAATTCATCAGTAGCCTAAAACATCGCTTACCTGGCAAAGCCGATATCGCATTAAACTGAACATCCAAACAGACAAGATTAGATAGATATCCTATATCAGTCTGTATGGACAGTAATAAAATCAAATATATAGATCAACACTTTACAAAATTTCAAGTCTTGTAGTAGAGAGCTAAAGACAAAAGGAGGAATGAACTAATCAAATTGTTTTACCGGCAAAGAAGTCAAGCCATTTCCTGATATATAAAAATACTTTAAAGCTATTAATTGAGTGATTTCATCAGATATTTCTTGCAGTTTATTATCCGCTAAATTAATTTCATCCTTACGATCATTTTAACGAAAGAAGCTGAAGTTATTACCTTCATTTCTTGAATTACATACGTAAATAAGAGTATACTGATAGTAGCTCCACTTACATATTCCACTCCTTTTATTGCTTTGGGAATTAAATTAATTGAATAGTTTGCTAAATCTAGTCGACTATAATGCAATCCAAAATTAGAATTTGACTGCAATAGCTTTAAATGTTTAATTTTAGGAGTAACTCTGCTAGTTATCAATCTTTCATCACCTTTAAACCATCATCAAATAATTCTAATAATCAAACACCATTTCATAAAATCTTACTAGAAAGAATCGAAAGATTAACCTTAAGTCTATAATTTGGTACTCGCATTTGCCAAGATCACCCATATGATACTGCTGCCCTTCGTATGACGGAGAAGGCGAAGGCAATGCTTGATGATCAATCCTAGCCTTAATAACAGAACAATCATGACATGATCAGCCGACACAACATTACGTTGACCAATTGATCCTACAGATTTTAATATAAGGGAGCAAAAAATTCGACTACAGTATTAGATCCCATACTCTATAGCTATCATTTCATCGATTATAATTAACACATAGACTGTTCTAGATTGATGCTACAACATCATTTCATCTTGAATAAAGATTTCATAGAGTAAAGGAATTTTTATTTCATAGAGTTACTATTAATATTTTAAGTGATTTAATCGATTGCTGAGCTAACTGAATAAGAAATATCAGATTTGTAAAACGTTTACTTTGAAGTAATTATGAATATAAGGCAAAACATTCAATACTAAACACTACCTTTCGTCTTCGGAATCGTTTACTTTTCTGAAATTTTTGTCTTTTCTTGTGTCTAATTAGCTTAGGCTTTGTAAAGTACTTATCGTTCAGTTGCAGATATATAAAGATAGAAATTACAGCCATTACATGATATGGAACAATTTTAAGTAGAGGATAAATTAGAAATTCTTTCGTCCAATTTATATTGATTCGGTAATACATCTTTTAATAAGATTTAGCGAATTGAGAGGACTAGAAAAGATACCGTAGCCTAACGATAATCTACAAAACAACAGACTTTTACGTCTTTAATTTCTGACTCAAAAGTCAATGTTTATTTTTACTAGCTTGATACCGCCCTACCTAAAATAATGGTATTACAAGCAAGGTAAGAAAGTACAAGATGTAAATAAAAAATTCACTGCCAGTATTTTGATGAATACTTGCAATGTTGTAAACTATTGTAGATATCAAATATCAATTAAAGGTGATTATAATTGCAGTCGAAAAGAGTATCTTATTAAAGTATACGTATAATAGCTTCTAAACCATGATAACTCATCAACAGCAAACAAAGAGTACTAAATATTATATATACAGTACATATAAATTCTCCGTCCTAGCTGTCTTTTTCTATGTTAAAGAATTATCGATAGCAGATTAGCTGCAACACCTGTACAGGCCCAAAATTTACACTTAAATTGCTTATAAACGTAAACTCAAAATAAACCTGTCTAAGATAGTCTATCTGTTTATTTTCTTTTAATTTATTGCTTTATATAGATTATCTCTTCGTTCATTGAGACGAGTAATTTACTAGTCTATTATAATTAGGGAATAAGTTTTGCTGTTAAAGTCTCTTTACTTCAAAATTGCCCCGTTAAAACGATGCGATTCCAAGGTCTGAGTACATATTTTGCTATTGTACATTAAAGAAAACTTGTCTATAGCTCAAAGTTATGCATCATAAGTATATACCACACGAAAAGTAATTTTAGACTGGATCATACGGAATAAAGTGATGGCAGACGTTTGAGGATAGCCTATTAACAGCCTACCCCTCTATCTGTAATCTAATTTCAGTGGAAATATCTACAGGAAAATCAATCAAACTACCATATAGGAAGCAACATATTAATCTCAAGAAGACTTTATTCTCTCCGATTTCAAAAGTTCAAAACAAAATTACTGAAATTTTCAATAAAAATATTGCTTTGGCTATATTTGTAAAGAATAACGTAAATATCCATGAAATACATTAATACGATGAGTTCGTTGTACACATCATGAACGAATAGTCTGGATAGAATTATTGAGACTATTTATATTTTCCTCCAAATTTGAGCAAATTGTCCCCAATTGGCTGTCAACCTCCGTATTGACATATGAAATTTGATGCTGTAACGGAAAAAAAAGTTTTAACACGCACTACTAAAATTTGTCAAATTGTAAGAAATAGTACTCCGATCATACCTTAATTTTATTCACTATACTATTTAAGGATAATATTGTCGATGATAATATCTGAACTAATTCTGACACATCACGTTTGTCCATTCCAATGCTTAAAGCGCCTACGTAAGATGAAATGGAATTCATTGGGTTTATCAATTATGATAGATATATATATAGGGTAGGTCTTTACAAGTTAAAATGAATTCGTATCCTGAAACGAAGGGTGCTTCTACTGCTTGTAACACATCTTAACAAGCAGATCTTTACTAGCAATATGAGAAAAATTACTTAGATGTATTTTAGTTAATGAACCTTCCGATAACATCTTCGCATACGAGGCAATTAATTTTATATCTTCCAAATTACTTTCCCATTTAGGTTTTTGGCTAGCAACACGTACAGATTTCTGAAGTAATGAAATTCGCTGCAACATAGATCACATCATAGAATAGTCATTATTTGCATTATTACGTTAGCAAACTTATCTTTCAGATACGTAAAAACCTTATCAGAATCTTCTTTCAAATCAGATTGCATATAGAGTTTGGAATAACTATACCACACCGCTGCGTTGTTCGTTATCTGTAACGAAGAATATTTTCGTCACTAAAACACTTACACGAATTACGAACAAGCAAGATAATAGTGACTGGGAAGGGCTACTATTACGCATTCACTAGATAAGAAAGCTAAATTCATAGAATTTCTTTGCAGCACCTTTGAAGTAACACGGCCAAACAGTTTTAACAATATGGGTTTTTGTTTCGCTGCTGCAATGGAGACATAAAAAAAGAAAATACAGTAAAACGTACAGTTCGATTCGATACTGACTGAAACTTACGATTAAGCTATCATCTTACCAGATTCACCTTGCGAATCAGCCTTTCCAGTTATGACAGCTTCAACAAGAATATCAAGAATTTCAGCATCTATATATTTCTCTTTTAGATCCATAAGACGGTGAATAGTTGTAATTGCGTCTTCAAACTGGCCAATATCTACGCATACAAACAAGTAATTTTCCCAAATTCTCCAGTTCTCAAAGCTACACTTTAGCGCTTCTTGAAGAGTTCGGTATGCGCGATGCCTGAAAATTGTGATATTAATGAAATAGTCAAAAATCATTTCAACATGTCCGCAAGGATATCGCTATCTAATGATTACTTTTGCTTCGATTTGATGTAAGCTGTCGATAAATTGGACCAAGCTTCAGCTTTCTGGCATCCATCGAAAGATTTAATTAGTTAAGACAAAGTTTTGCTACATACAGTAAATTAGTAAGGGCTTTAGCAATCTATTTACATCTGAATCCAATCGAACACATTGTCGATAAGCCTCAGCAGAAAGGTGGTAATCTTCTGTTTTCATTGCAGCACATCCCAAGGAGAACCAGACGTGTTCCTGAAGACCAATACATTATTTCCAATAATTTGTATACGTTTACTTTTCATTTGATTTGTCCAAATAATTCATAAAAATATTTTAGGTAACATTCAGGTTTAAGTCACTCTTTACTAACCTGCATGGAGTTAACTTTTAGCGTTTCCTTAAAACATGCAATGCATTCTTCATACTGATCACATTAAAAAGAGATGATTAAATATTGGAAGTTGCTGTAGTTCTAAAATTGTGTATTGTATCGGATATTGATATTTACCTTTTCGGCATACAAATAGAGAAATCCAAGAGAACGCTGAGATCTGGCATTGCGATGCTTTGAAACTTTCCAAGCCCGTTCATAAAACTCAGCTTCCTACACAAAACAGTTTTAGTATAGAGATTATTACTCTTTCGGTATTACTTCTACTTTTAATGCGAGGACAGACTTTTAACTACCTTTCGAATATCCCCTAATAAGCACCACAAGGTCGGTGTTTCTTGGATTTTAAGACGTTCTCTCGTAAGCTGCTCTGCCTTTATGGAAGAATAATTTACAGCGTTTAATACATTTACAGCTTACTAATTACATTATCAATGCTAATAGACTTAAACGAATATGATCTTAGATGTTTTACAGTACTTCAAAATACGTAGAATGTAAATACTGTAGACATAATGGACCTACTAATTGATATTACATGCACATGCTACTGAGTATTTCATAACACTAATTTGATATTGCAAATAAACAATAGTTTGATCCCTACCTTATCTCGCTGACCAATCGCGTGATAGCACATAATAACCTCTTCCCACATTTCTAGACGAACATATACCTCCAAGGCACTCTTAATTGCTCCGAGGTCAGTTAAAATTTTCGCTAATTCAAGCTAGATCAAACATTATTTAACTATTTTGGTAATAAAATCATTTAGTGAGGTAAGTCATTTAGTTTACAAAGTGTACCTGCATTATCCAAATAGGAGGAAAATTAACAGTATTAGCAAATTTCAATCTGTGAGCAACCTGAATAATTTTACAAGTAAAAGTTTAAAACATATCCATAACCTTTGCTGTAACACAATTGATTAACGAAGATAAGTATCCTTACAGGTGGTAGTGTAGCATTAACATTATCAACTAAAGCTTGCAATTGCATCATTGATCTTTCCACAGTGCGGTGATGTTTACTTTCTATTTTGGAACGAATCATGAGGCTCATCATTTGTATAGACCAGTCTTGAGGATACATAAGATTGCACTAGAAAAAGTCACAAGTTATAGATATTTTCAATTATGAAAATTTAAAAGTTCTGAAATGCAGATGCAAAGAAACCTTACATTAATATAAGCCAAAATTTCTTCCTTCAGTAATTCATGGTCAGGCGTTATTTGCAAGACTTCAATTCTATAATTATTCGTGCAGGAAGGAAATCAATTTTACGCTGTGCTTCGTAGAGCCATTGCTTATTTTAATTGATATAGTACAATGATAATAAGTTGAGCACAATGCTAGCAAAGCAAAACGCTTATGATATGCGAGCATACCCATTGGCTAGTATTACTATTTCCTCTATAGGCAATAAAACAGGAATGTCTCCTTGATTGTCCGAAAATTGAATGCGATGCATTACAGTATCATCATCCAATGCAACATCCTAAATATAATTACAGAATTAAAACAGATCAAATAATTATAGAGTCTTAGAAAAACATTCTGAATGCTACTTTAACGTTATGTACTCAAGTAGTTGTAAAAAGCGAGTACTGTCATACTTTTGGGAGGGCAGCAGTTTCCAGTTTCGAAAATTCTTCTATGCTTATCCGATTATCTATTTAGAAAAGAAAGCACACGACTAACGAAAATCTAATGACACATTAACTTAAAAATTCTGCATGATACAGGTCTAGGCTACGTAGCAATGATAACTTTCTACCTATAAATACAGTTACAAACCTTTCAACGTTTCGTACTTGATTGAAGCGGTAAGTTGAGCCAACTCTTTTTCCTGAAAACGAGTACGTTTTCCTAATCGACCTAATACCAAGACGAAAGGATTTTAGCTATCGCATTAATAAGGGTATTAATCTGAAATATTAATTGTCGTGCAATTGATACCTGTTAGCTCCAACTTTAAGCCGATCACAGACTCCGCTTTTCGAAGCAATTTCTAAAAGAGTGAGACATCGTCTAATCAATTCAACTTGCTGATTTGTGGTACTAGATCTAAAAGTATCTATTTTAGTTATATACCTTAGCTTCAAAATAACCATGGTAACACCGTTTCAAGTGAGAATATTCCACGTAGACTTGACAGCAAAGTAGCCTATCAATCATGATATTACATAAGCCATATTTGTTAGATACAATGAAGTATTGAAAATGAACCTATTTTAAGGAAATAAAATGATATTAAATCGAACAAGTACAGCTTCCTTACGATGGAAAATCTTCCTCTTGCAAAAGACCTTCGGTAACTAGGAATGAAAATACGCGTATGTCATTTACATTCAACGTAAACCTTGATGCTATATCTGGTATATCAGGTCTTTACGAGAATATCAATCCGTTACCGTAAGATCTTACCTATGTCAATCTGTGCGAAAATCGCTTGCATGAGATCTGGAATGGTATCGTTAAATAATTGCTGATGGGCATAAAGACATCTTATGCACCATATTGGAGCTGTCTATTGAAAAACATAAAAATACGTGCTACAGATAAAAGTACTCTTTTATTCAAACAGTAATATAGATGGACGATGCAATACAACCCATGTATAAGTCGAGGAAGGATTTATGAAATCAATTGATTACTTAAATATCTATTTTAAACTCTGAACTCGAACGTCCTTTGGAGATACAATAGTTTGTTACTACCTTTAGGCAGCTCAATTGATTTCGGCAATTAAATAATAATAATCGAGAGATCCATAAGAGACCGTAGAAATCAGCCAAAGGGTAAGGAGGCTAGAGGAAAAATTGGACCATGAGTAATAGCTATATATAGTATAATAAGCCCTGAAGATTTGTATCGTGTTGAAAGCTTACTTCTTCATCGCAGCTGAGCAATTTTTGAGCACATGAATTTAGTTCTTGTACTCTAGGCAATGCGTCAGAAGCTATTCTAGGGCCAGTCCAGTTGCATTGCATGAAGCATTGCAAATAAGCAACTCCAGCTACAAGGATCATTAAGTGCCTGCTCTCATGTAACCGAGAAATGAAAACGCAATCAGGTAAGGCTAATAAAACATCGTTGAGTGAGTGTCTACGATATGATATTACCTATCATTCGACTGATCTTCATCTACAGTTGACGATAAATAGGAGGATACTTTATCTTGGATGAGATCTTGTGCCGTAACTAAAGAAATCGAAATGACAGAAAAGAGCTGTCATACTACGAGTACAGTGCATTAAATAAGTGATCAAGAATTGACGTCATTACCGTCTTTCAAGAATAAGACATTGCTAATATCTTCTCCTAGTATATTGGCTGAGTTAACCAAATCTATCACGCCGATAAAGTCACCATCACTCAATTTCTCTAGCATGCTAAGCAACGCTAATGGAAGAACAACAACAAATCGAGAACGTATATCATTAATGATCTTAAAGCAAGACTGAGGTTATACTATGGCAAAATCATCAGTGAAAATGCGTTGTAGATGCTATCACGTTATTATGTGATCAGTCATCGCTTGCGCTTGCAACATGAGCTATGGCTGCAGCCACATTCACAAGATTGAAAACAGATATATCAATCCTCTCTACCTTTACTACAGTCTACAAGTATTTCAACGTATGCAATACACAAACTGCTTTATCTGACAATCGTCAAGAAATCAACATTTCTTCCATGTCACAATTATTAATCACATTTACAACGATTCCCATTCGTTTCATTTTAATCTGTTGTGGTTACCTTGGTTTCCACTTGCTCGCACCATCACTTCGATTTCCTTCTGATTTGCTTCATGATTTGCTAGATGGAAACCCAATAAATAATATTCAATAAGACGAACTCTATCTCCCATGTTGTATGCCTCTAAAGTTCCTTACAGCCTGCAGCAATATAAGGTTATAACTGATTTCCCATCCAGTTGAATTCTAAATGGAGACTGTAGGTACACTAATGCCCACTAGCTGCAATAAATCATCAGCTGAAATAGCATCACTTGGGGCTGCCATACGTCCAACAGTATCGAGGTCGTCCACCGATTTCTATAGGCAACGTCGAGGTTTTATCAACTTTTAGTATGGCCGCTATGACTGTTTTGAGTATTCATACTGTAGGCCAGAATGATTCATCAAACTTACTCCATAGTAACTCATACACTCACTCAGCGCAAGTCTAAAATCAGTTTATTTTGACCTGTGGCTGAATTGACTGCAAGCCGATCGCAAAAGACGCCCTATGTAATTCCCTACGATTGCTGCATTGGAAACTGCGTGATGATGTGTTCTACTAAAGCTTTATCTCAACGCTAGTAAATGGGACAGCTACTATTCTATAGTATGCAATTATGCAACACAATATTGGATGGCAAAAGCCTGCAGGCTGAGCCTTGGTAGAATAATTAGTATGAAATTTCTTCCTAAAATTACTTCACTGAATTCTCTAGAACAGCACCAAGAACTGGATTAATGATATTAAAATGTCATTCTCAGTTGTCTAGAAGCATTCGTTTATCATAAGCGTTTGTAGAACAAGTAATCAGTACGGAATTTCTTTATGAGATTACTTCATTAATTCTCTAGAACAGCACCAAGAACTGGATTAATGATATTAAAATGTCATTCTCAGTTGTCTAGTAGCATTCGTTTATCATAAGCGTTTGTAGAACAAGTAATTAGTACGGAATTTCTTTATGAAATCACTTCACTGAATTCTCTAGAACAGCACCAAGAACTGGATTAATGATATTAAAATGTCATTCTCAGTTGTCTAGAAGCATTCGTTTATCATAAGCGTTTGTACAACAAGTAATTAATACGGAATTTCTTCATGAAATTACTTCATCAATTCTCTAGAACAGCACCAAGAACTGGATTAATGATATTAAAATGTCATTCTCAGTTGTCTTGAAGGATTCGTTTATCATAAGCGTTTGTAGAACAAGTAATCAGCACGGAATTTCTTCATGAAATTACTTCATTAATTCTCTAGAACAGCACCACGAATTGGATTAATGATATTAAAATATCTTTCTCAGTTGTCTTGAAGGATTCGTTTATCATAGGCATTTGTAGAATAAGTAATTGGTATGGAATTTCTTCCTAAAATTACTGCATTAATTCTCTAAAGCAGCACCACGAATTAGATCAATGATATGAAAATGTCATTCCCAGTTGTCTAGAAGGATTCGTTTTATCATAAGCGTATGTAGAATAAGTAATTAGTACGAGATTTCTTCATGGAGTTAGTTCATTCATTCTATGGAATATTACTATCAAATGGATTAATGATCTCAAGATGTCATTTCCGGTTGTCTTGAAGGATTCATTTATCATAAGCGTTTGTAGAATAAGTAATTGGTAAGGAATTTCTTCTTGAAATTAATTGATTCATTCTACAAAATATCACCATCAAATGGATCAATGACATTAAGATGTCATTTCCTGTTGTCTTGGAGAATTCGTTCATCATGAGCATTTATAAAATAAGTGATTAGT
The DNA here is from genome assembly GCF_000150275.1 of Trichoplax adhaerens. Lineage (NCBI taxonomy): Eukaryota > Metazoa > Placozoa > Uniplacotomia > Trichoplacea > Trichoplacidae > Trichoplax > Trichoplax adhaerens. The sequence continues at coordinate 12,511,952 of NW_002060943.1, read as the reverse complement.
GTGGAACTACTTGATGAAATTAGCTCATTAACTCTACGGAACATCAACATCAAATGGATCAATAATACCAAGATCTCATTTCCAGTAGTCTTGGAGAACTCGTTTATTATAGGTATAATTGTCTGAGGATTATGATCTTTTCCAAGGGTATAGTAATAACACTAGTTTCATGGCTCAGTTTTGATGGGTAGGATTGCTTCAATCCCACCAACTAATATTTATCTAAAAGCGATATCTATGGATTACTAGCAATCCATTAATTGAAGACTTATGGGACATAATTCAGGATTAAGTATTTCATACATCAAATACAAGTACAAACAGCTACTTACTGCCATATAGCAGAATGAAATAAATAAAGTGCAGGGAAAAGCATATTCTCAGTATACATTTATACATATTTATACCCATCTGCTGTTATAGAAACATTGAAATGGATCAGTTGTAGATACTAGTAAATTACCCGTTTAAATGAACGGGAACATAATCTGCACAAAGCGACACATAAAAAGAAAATTCATATCTAGATTATCTTAATATATACGCTTCCTAACATAAGTGCAATACTATACAGTATAGTATAAATACACGTACTCAAAGTTGACTTAAAATTTCTTGATGAAATTAGTTCATGAATTCTACAGAACTTCGCCATCAATTGGATCAGTGATCCCTAGATCTCATAGCAGTTGTCTTGCAGAATTCGTTTATCATAGGTATAATTGTCAGAGGATTATCGTCTTTTCCAAGAGTATAGCAACGACGCTAATTTCATGGCACAGTTTTTTAATGGATAGAATGGCATCAATCTCACTGACGAATACTTATCTAAAAGCGACATCGATGGATTACTAGCGCTTCATTAATTTTAAGACTTATGGTACACAATACGCAGATGTAAGTATAAACAGCTACATACTGCTATATAGCAGAATAAAGTAAATTGTAGGGAAAAGTATATTCCTAGTTACATTTATACCCACTCATTGTCGTAGTAACACTGAACATGAATGAGTTATAAATACTAGTAAATTACCCGTTTAAATGAACGGCAGTATAATCCGCACAAAGTGATACATTAAAAAGAAAATTTATATCTACATTACCTTTCAACGTATGTACACTTCCTAGCATAAGTACGATGCTATACTGTATAGTTTAAATACACTACTAAAAATTGAGTATTCCCTTATCTCATCAGCTAGCAAAACAAGAGTCTAAACTTACTGAAGCAATCATTGCGCTTTGCAATTGTAGCTCAAATAAAAGATTTCTTTATTCTTGTATATCAACACAAGAACGTGTAATACAAATAATAAATAAACAGCAAAATGCTAATTTAGAAGTCGCATGGATATTATATGGCAACTGGTTCTACATGATTGGATATTGTTAGTGCATTTGGTGCTATTATTCAGGATATTACTAAACTATCAGAACGAAAGTATTAACGAATACATAGCACAAAGCACAAATGTCCTCATTATGATAGAAGGATAAACGAAGCTATCTAACTTAATGTCACCAAGAACATATAGTAAGTATGCTGCTATCGTATAAATAACATAATATGCTAATAAAATATTACTGACAATCACTTGGTCATTGCCAAGTACAAAATAATGAATATAGAATTTTACTACGCGACACATTACGTTTAAAACAAGGTCACTGTTAATTACTGTTGAACAGATTCGTTTCTACTTTCTGCTTCATCGCTGTTGGCGGGTTCATTGCAAAGCTTTTTAGGTGCAGCGTCGCTCAATCCACTATTCTGTAATCTTTTCAAACTTTCTTTAAATTCTTCAATTTTATCTTCTTCAACGTTAACATAGTCTTCACTTCGACGTTCGTTACCTTCAGCATCAACGATTGTTGTAAGAGTATGTTTCTGATCGCCGATACTTTGGGTAATCACTGTTTTATTCTCACCATTTTGTTTCTTAAAAGAGGATTTATAATAGGTGTATTTATCTTTGCCATTCTTTTGAGTTCTACTTTCCATATAGGATTTAGATGTTACAAAATCTTTTGCATTGCTATCCGATGATGAACTTTCGTCATCGCTTTCACCGTTTTGATGATGCCAACCAAAAATATTGTCTGGGGTCGTATCTTCAAGTACATCAGCAACGTTGTGCCATGGTCTACTCACAAGCGTTGGTAACCAAGGTCCCAACCCACGATATTTACTAGCGATTGCCGATTTTTTATTTTTACTTTTTTTACCAGCATTCCGCTTAGACGATGGCAATCTTTCCTCGATGCGTGCCTTTTTGGTTTGTTGGTCATCTTGACTTGTAGCTGGTTGTGATTTTTTTGCGCTATTTTCCTCCTTGTATGATGTTTCCTTCGAAGGGCTAGACCCTTCTTTATGACCCGATTTCTCATCAGCAGCAGCGGATTCTTCCGCATCTTCAACATACTGTTCAGTATCTGATTGTTGTCGCTTGGCGGGATTTAACTTGCGCTTAACAATACTGTATCGATAAGGGCGACGAAAGCTATCGAAGAAATCATCATAAGGACTCGACCATAGATCGGAAGTGAGCGCAAGAGGAGAATTGTGGCTTACTGAACCCCTATAAAATGACAGAAATAACCATAAATCCATTTTTGGTTATGCATATTAATTGCGTCATCCGATTGGAAACCAGCAGATAGCTCATAATACTACCGTATTTTCTAGGAATATATCTGCAACTACAGATTCTTTATCGATGAATCATATCGATACTTATAGAGTATACGTGCAACAACTACACTGATGCCTATTTCTATAGAAGAAGCATTCGTCAAATGTCTTATTAGCATTCTATCAACTTACCACCAAGGTGATTGACAGTAGACATTTCTTCTATCGGAAGCAGATTCTACTGGAAAATAGAATGTGAAAGCCATTGCTCTGAATTGCAAACGGAAGCTGCAGTAAAAGAGATAACCAGAAAATAGCCAACTGGCTTAAACTATGGATCGCTTAGGTCAGCGGAACGATTATGAAATAAATCTGACTCAAATGGGCCAAAGCTGGCCCCCTACTTATACATTTTCCATTTTGCTTTCCAGATCAATCTCGGCCATTCGAGCGGCCAGCAGCCGGACGGATAGTGACACTTCTCCTGGTTCTGCAATACTGTAGATTACAGGGTCAGTGATTACAGTACTATAGACAGTATGACCGATCACGTGTAATAGGAGTTCTATAGTAATCCTATACCGTCCTGAAACAGCATACAGTATACCATTACACGTATACTTGGCCTGGACCAGACGGACCGCATGACGCCACCGGTATAGGTGATATCAATTTGATTCTTCAACGATTTTACAAGATACTATGGGCCAGTTACGACAACTACTTTATGTGGTTTTACTATAATCTACTCTCTAAACCTTACCTTACTATCAGACGTTTGCAGCAAAATATATGTCACCCTGTCTAATTACACTACAAAACTAAAAGGGGGCGTCTACCGAACAAATCCTCTAGAATTGACTGGAAGCTTCTGCCCATATAAAAACAAATCAGCTCCATCATCAAGGATAAATATGGAAGCAATCGGCATTACTCATGCTAATTACGCCAATTCTGGCCCGTATATAAGCAAATCAGCTTCATCATTAATGAAAAACATGGAAGCGATGGCATTACTCATGATAATCTTGCCAATTGTATATTCTAGAAGCGACTAGATTGCAGTTTCAAAGCCTATAAATATTGGCAAATCCCGATCGATCGGATTCAGAAATCCAATTCGCAAACGTTTTCAAACACTGCAAAGACATACACCAAGCTCCAATTCACACTACAATTAACGATTAGTACATTCAAAATGGCATATACTATCGTTTACCCAAGAAATAGCTACTATCAATCACCATACTGGTAAGCAATCCATATGCACTTTATAAAAGTTCGTCTGCATGACGTAGAGCAAAGACTGCACTTTCCAACAATAATAAAAGAATTGCTGTGATCGTTGCCAATCATTATACTACAGCAGTGGTTAGCAAAATCGACTTAAAGTATGCATTAGCAATCAAAGTAGTAACCAAATCTCAGTCTTGATCCAAGAAAAGCAGATTGTCGAATGGAGAGACATGTATCGATTTCGGCGCATTCAGTATTGACGAGCTTCAGTATTACGTTGAAATCATAATTTAACCATCAAAGTGAGTACTACATGTAAATGTATCAATCTTATTTCCTGCATTTTTATTTTAGCTATTCAAGCAGCCATTACTCCCCTCTTCCACTGGCTTCTAATCCATGGTTTGATGCCTATGATGATTTGTTTAGTAATTATGACCATCCTTGTCAATACAAAATTGTCGGATTGTTACCTTCCGAAAGACAACGATCCGCTCCAAAACAGTGTAATGCAACTTGTAAGGAAGCAGCATCCAAGGAATGTTGTACAACGGAAAAGTCGAGCCAATCGCAATCTGCATCCAAGAAAGAGGATGAGACAGCCAAAGAGCCAAATTTGAGCAAGCCATCATCAGGAGAGAATACAAGTAAAACCGGTAAAAGTAAAAAATCCACCGCTAGGAAAGTTATTGCCCCATGGTTTTCATTGCTGAATGACAGGCCATGGTATACCTTTGCTGATATATTTGGAGAAGCAACATCGGACGATTATTCAGCCTGTCCTGAGGAATGCTACCGAACCAGCGACGATAATTCATCATTAGCTAACCGCCCACAAGATATCGTTACATCAAGATCTCATACGGAAAGTAGAACTCAAAGTAATGGTAAAGATAAATACGCTTATTACAAGTCGTCTTTTAAGAAGCAAAATGGTGAGAGTAAAACTGTCATTACACAAACTATCGGCGATCAGAAACATACCGTCACAACAATCATTGATGCTGAAGGTAATGAACGTCAAAGTGAAGACTATATCAACGTTGAGGAAGATCAAATTGAAGAATTTAAAGAAAGCTTGAAAAAATTTCAGTGCGGCCAAGTTTGCAACTCTACATGCAAGAAGTTATGCAACGAAGCAGCTGGCAGTAATAAAGCAGAAAGAAAAAGGGAATCTGATGAAGAGTAAGTAGTAAATCTACTCTAAACTTAAAATATGCAGCTGATACAGTTAATGATGTCTGCTGAATTGCGAATGTAATGTGATGCGCCCATCTTGTGGATGCATGACAAAGTAATTACTTTCCATAGCATTGTAGCTTAATAGCATCGTACATCGTGCGTTTTATTAATAATAGATACATACTTGATCATTTACAGCTAATCATGTTGCAGCATATCCAGTAGACCAAATTTAATTTAGATTGTATAGTATCCGGAATGAAGCTACAAACTAATATCATGTTCAGATTAAGTATTTTACTTTGACTGTAATGTCATAATCAAAAATATGTGTATCCATAAGTATATATTTACGCGTTTATAGAATTCGTCGTCATGTAATGGCAACTATACTACTGCATTAGAAGTTTTATAATACTCTTACTCTTTAAATTAAAGCTGCTACACTTTAAATGATTTACGATTAATAAAACACTATTTAAAGTTTAATCTTTGACTTTGATCCTTTGATTACAGAACATTGCATGTTACTTATTAGGTAGAAGTATTTACGATTTTAAACATACTGTATATGTTAGACCATACAGATTCTATAGATACAACCATCGTCAGTCATTTGGCCATCTACGCTAATGATATCATACGACTAACACCTAAATCGATTGCAAACATCGATAAATTTTAGATTTAATAAATCAGCTTGATCATACGGTACCGTAAATTTGTTTCTTGTTAATAAAATTGAGTTCCTCCCACAATATACAGTAAGATTTATACCGGTACTGTCATAGATTATTCAAGTTTTTTTAAAGTAGTTTAGTTATTGCAAAAGATCAGCACCTAACGGTGCTAGATCAGTAATTTAAATTAATATAAATTTGGAGGCTTACATACAAAGCCTATCCAGTGACTCTTTCTTCTCCGTTTATTACTTGCCTATGCATAAGAGATATCTGACGGCTCTACGAAGCCTATAAATGATAGTGCAATTAGAAAATTTAGAGAGAGAGTAGAAGAAGATTTTATTTGAAGAACTTGTTGAATTTAAAAGGCCTTCGGGGTCGAATTGTCGTAAGTTAAAACGTTCTTCTTTTTGAAAGGTTGTTTGGTCGTTGACAGTTTTTAAGTCTGTCATTTATTTTAATAATACTTAAAGCTAAGTATTTGTAAGGTTGTTCGGTTTATACTTCTCTCCATTTTTGTTTTGAAATAAATTGTTGTTCGGTTATTTCCCCAAATTTTATTTAGTGTCAAAGTATTAGCGTTAAGTCGACCGGAGTGCAACGAAAGTAGAATCAAAGTTTGTTAAAGTTTCGTAGCTTGATCTCTACATATTTCATTTCATTACATTACACTTTGATAAAAACTATTTCTCCTAAATCAGCAAAAAATTTTAGAGTAGGAAAAAGATAAAACTGATCAAACATGCGTTTCATGTACGAAGCTACTGAAACTTTTGTGCAGAATTAATATTAATGTGTTCCATATTAGTATCGGATAAACGATAGATGTATAATGAGACCAGATCAGGCCATAATATCGTAGTATTCAATCTAACATAAATTAACCAATCCCTCTAATTAGCTGCCAATATTAGATTTATCAATAGATTATATCAGCAGATTGATAATTGATTTAGCATCACTGCTTATACGCTTTTCCAATAATACGTTTATCCAAAATTATCAAAATTATACCTCCTTAAACACTATATACTTTTGGAGAGCTTTAGTGGCACCGCAACTTTAGAATTATAATTCTATACTACTGTAATATAATGTTAATTAAACTATTGCGACTAATAACATCAATTCTGGTCGATTATACCTTGTGAATCCTCCTAAATTGAGCTAGCAAAGTTATCATAATTAAATATCCATTAGTTCACCTAGCATGCTTATGCTATGAAATATAAAATATAGGGATCAAGCTACTAAATTTTAACAAACTTTTAATTTAACTTTTCATGCAAAATTCTCAGTATGACATTTCTTTACTTTACTAAATTGAATATAATAATAAATTTTAAACAATTTAAGGACACTGTACCTGTTAGAAGAACTCTTTTAATCTGCATCTCTGTATGGATAGGCTAGTTTACTAGTTACAAGCTTTATTAAAATCAGAATTTATGGCACTATTATTGGATAGCCATGGAAGAAGTCAATAAATAAACAGTTAAGGACTGGTAAGATTAGTCGCCTAAATCTTGCATTCAGCTCACGTATTTGTATGGAATAATTGTAAGAGTGCTACATTTTTTTCTCCAACTCAAATTAAAAAAGAGATCGAAAACTTTAACCTTCTTTATTACTTTATTATGGCACATTCAAACAAAATTATCAAAATCACGATACGTTAATTAAATATACTTTGGAAGCATTTATGGCTTTATAACTGTAGCACCGTAATTTTACGTTACTCTAAAACGTGATTCGAATTAAAGTATTATAAGCTATAACCCCAACACTAATCGATGATATCTTATGAATCTTCCTAAACTGAGCCAGCAAGATTATTCTAAATAGACCCCTATAAGTGCACTAAACATGCATAGTATCTAAATTAGCAAATATTAGCGTCCATACCGTTGAATTTTAGACATGTGCAGTATGCAGTGCCCAGTTAAATCGATGGACTAACAACAAGAAATGATTATTAGGTAAGCCAGTCAAGTTCATATCGTATACTTTGACAATGTCACCTCTTTTGTAATCAGTAAAATAAATTAGTTACCATGGCGAAGATTAATCTAGCATTCTTAGTTTATTCAGACTGTTATTAACTATAGTCTGATTCTCTATGAAGAAGAACTCCATCATAAAACTTGATTGCAGATAAGCTCAGAAGTAAATCGCAGCATATCTCGATATCACAGTACTGGTATACTAACCTAGTATGCTATACTCTTTGAGTATCATGAGTAATTTGAACTAAATTACAGCTTTCATAGCCCTTGTTAAATTATTTTAATTTTATCGGTATCATCAAGATAACTACTGCAATGAAGTTCGATAATTTTCAGGGTTATTTTGCAAAATTTTTGCCAAATCATGAATAGCAATATCGCTGCTTTTATTTGCTGAATGATCCTGTGATTGTTGATAAGACACAATGAGAGCTAAATTTTTTTTCACCAAAGCGATATGGGGATGATGCTTATCCAATTTCGGTAGAGAAATTTCAAGCGCTTTGCTAATTAAAGTAGAAGCCTGATCGAAGTTTCCTTGATGGCAGTGGACAATTGCCATGTTGTTATACGTTTCACCAAAAATTGGATGATTATCATCAAGTTTGGACGAGATCAGTAATTCGTTATAACTGTCAATAGCTTTACTATACTCGCCTTGATCATCATAAGTACTTGCAATGTGATTATAGGATACAGCAGCTAAGTCTTCTCTATCGATCATAAGGCTTAAATGGAGAGAGCGTTGAAAATTTTCAAGCGCGCTACTAAACTTTCCGAGCTTAATACATGCAAATCCCGCTGAGGCAAAATCTTTAGTAATAATTTCATCACGTTCATTTTTAAGCCACAATGATCTGTTTTCAATTATCATAGAATACTGTGCAAGAGCCTTATCATACTTGCCCTGAAGATAATAAATATGTCCAATAATTCGCGCTGAATTAATAGTCTCTTCATTATCAATGTCGTACGCCTTATTTTTGACTTCTAATGATTGGGAATAATTTTCCAGTGCACGACTTAAATCACCTTCCAGTCTTTTTATATCGCCTCTTCTCTTTATACAACGAGTTAGCGTAAGATTATTCAATACGTTATATGTATTAGCCCACTCATAGGCTTTGCTACACCATTGATCAGCCTTAGTGAATTCTTTGCGTTGAATATGCATGTAGGAAACGCGTAGATAAATATCACATAACTTCTCATAATCAAAAGAAATATGGGATAAAACTACCATTTCTTCAATATTCGGGGCAAGGCGTTCCTCTCCACTTTTCAGATCATCTTCATATAGTAATTGAGCCTGTTGAGCAAGGATTGAATCATCAATCAAATTAGACGTATCCTGTTCGGTACTCTTGCTTTTCCGATTAAATATGTCCAATAGCCTTTTTATAGCGTGCATTTCTCAGATGATAAAACAACAAAATCTGGAGTCGATACGATAAGTAGATTCTCAATTCTACAATTTCAATTTTATAACTCTTCTTTAAATAAAACCACTCTAACTGTTCTAATTTGAAAGATTCAGTCCTTCTAGTAGTTCAATGAATTCAAAGTTTCTTGTCAGCCCAGATTACGCTTATTGGCACAATTACTCTTCTAGAATAAGGAAATAGCAACCTATTGACGATATATGGATCGATTAATAGCCTTATTGGAGTAATGAGTTTCGTAATTGGCATTTGCAAGGTGCACAATCTTAACTGCCTGCTGCTGATTAACGGAGGATTCCTGCTCTGTTTTGACTCATATTTCAGTTTCGGGGATTAAATCCTGATTAATAAGTATGCATTAATTATCCATCATGTTCAAATTAAGGGAAAATTAACCAATTAAAAGATAACTATGCAAGTTTATTAATATAAAAGAAGAGGCCACGTTATATGCATAGGCAGCCGCAGTCTGTATAGTATATAATTTTCGCTGTACCCACATTACAAGTATTATAGAAAACCTCATTATCTTATGCGCTCAAGTTGAACACTCACTTTCTGCAGTTCCTATTGACGCTAAGATCTCCGTAGAGTATAAGTTACCTTCTGCGTTCGAATTTTTTACCTTCGTTAATAAATATAGCTAGCTTAGTAACTGTATCCTTTTAAAGAGGAGTGCTGCAGTGCTCACACTAGAGCTTCACATAAAAGGTGTAAACTATCCTGTATTTGAGATGTTAATACTGAAGTGTGTAGTAAGTAAGGAGTTAAGATTGTTAACGCGGAAATGTATATAAGCGAGTAGCTAAGTACGAATAAATCTTATATTAGTCCTAAGCAATCTGTAGAAACATTAGCAGATTACGTGCAAAGGTACATTTGCTCAAAAGTGAGATAGGATTACTCAATTAAGATCAATTGATACAAGCTAGAACTATTTCTCTCGTTGGCGTTTGAGACTGACTAGCGCATTCCTTTTCGCCATGGAATATAGGTAGCATAACATTAGAAGGTTGTGGCGTTAAAGAATTATCAGACTAGTATACAATATTTTATAATCCCACAATCGATTACAAAATTACCATTCATTGTGCAGCTGAAGCTATTTGTCCATTGTAAGTAGACATATAATATAATCTGTCAATATAGATATATTGGCTGTGAATAGCCTGAGCTTAACACCAGTCAATTTTAATGATCATCTTGTATCTCCATCCAATGAATTGTACACATTAACTGATTTCATCTTGAATAGCTTTTGTGTTCACACTTATAGGTATAGTATCGTACTAAAATATTATTTCATCGCTTTAATCTTGATGGCCGTTGCTAGAACAATGATTGCCTCAAAATTCAATATTTTGGGCATGAAAAAGTCTATCTATGCTGCACTGTATTTTTTTCCTATCTTAATCGTTACACAAGCCGTTCTAGGTGGAGTACTTTGTAAGTCAATTGCTTCGGGGATTGGTTTATTGAACGTCTATGTGTTTTCTACTGTCTTATCAACGTTGCTAATGAAACTATCATTGATATCCTAGATTTTGGTTTTCCATACATTGTAATAGTAACAGCAACGCTTACAACTGCTTATACCTTAGCTGGCAATAACGTCAGCGTAAGTATCGAGAAAGTAGAAATCATTTAAAACAGAATGAAAATAACATAGCGTACCATTAGTAACCTTTAATAGCATGGACGCAGTAAAAGGATGATCGTTTCTCTGATTGTAAAATGAAATATCCAAAATAATTTAATTATACTATATCGATAGGTAATCGTTCATAAGATTATAACAGATCTTGTTTAATTTATTCCCATTATTTCTAGTCTTTCTGGTCTGGATGTTATCAAAAGTAAGCGATTAACCATCATTACTCTGATGCACTGGCTGGCTCTTGCCATAGGCGTTGCTGCTGCAACCAATGGACTAAAAAACCCACCTATTGCAGCTCAAGTGCTGTTAGGATTAATTCCTCTACCGCTTGTATTTTATATTATTACGTATAAGTTTACGAATCCCCAACGAAGTGGCCTTATTGGCACACCTGAAAGATGGTATTAATATTTATAGTTGAAAAATCAATTTAGGATAGCAAAAGTCAACGAATCAGCCGCTTCTAACAATTAGCTATTTGAAAGGATCAACATTACGTGATTTGATAGTTATCTTGTGTTAGCAATCAAGATTTAACATGTCTCTACGTAATTTACCGACAGTAATCCTATATTCGTTCTACCGATATTGTTGACAATATGAGAATATTTTATTTTTTTACTACAGCAGGTCTGTTAATAAACTGACAAGATGTGTGCTATAGCTACTTTCTTATCGTTTATTTCAGTCATGGCTTTTACGGTGCCATTTTACTATATTGAAGGATGAACTATAACACTTGCTTCTATTTTAAAATTTTTTAATTTCATTTAAGATATGTCGCTGTGACAAGCAGCATCGATTGCTCAAGTTATTTTGGCTCTTACGGTTATACACTTTTACCTTATAATCCGTAGTGTAAAATAGAAACAACGAAATGTTGATATGCAATATTTACATAAACTATTCGAAATTGCCTTTTGCTAGATTAAGTGGCTTTATCTAGTAATACTGCGTTTTTTTCATCTTATTTTGAGACAATGTCAATGTTGCATAGTAATCAATTGCTTTGTGTTATGCAAACATTTCTACAATTACAAGAGATACGTACATGAATAAGAAACTATATTCCTATGATAATCCAATAATTATAAATCTGGGATAAACTTTGGTATCTGTATTAGATAGATTTCTTTCGTACTAAATACAGGATTTCTTTCAAATGTTGAATAGGATGCTTTATTTTGTTATGGCTGCTTCGCTAATCAATACTAGATCATCGATGTATCACGTTTTTCAGCAAGATTTTGTTGCCATTGGCAGTATGATTAAAACTGCTTGTTAATGTATAAATTTAGCGTTGACAACACGTATTACAGTAATGCTAGAGCTGAATTATATTTAATAAAAAAGGTTTCTAATATAAAATGTAGTAAGATTGACTGATTGCGACAATATTATGAAAGATGCAATAGATTGAATATTTATCCGATAATAGTATGTGCTCACCTAACAGCAGTTTTATTGCACAGAAGACATACCGTATACATTGTAAATAGTCTGTTTATTTGACAAGATCTTGCTAACCACCATGTGGTTACTACATTGTCTCTAGCAGCTTGTACATTATACAGTATTAACAGAAGCAAGTAGTAATTATGCGATTTGTTGTACTAGGACAAAGTACACTTAACAATCACTATTATCTGTTCGGTTATATCGATAATTATCCGCAGCTACCTTTACAATAAGTTAAGCTTAAATCAAGTTATTGTTCAAGTTTTCCTCAGCTTCAGTTGGAAGGTAATGAAAATCTGTTAGACTATTCATATTCAATCCACATTAAGGAATAAATGTTATACATGAATCGAAGACTTTAAGTACGATTGCAAACAACTATTAAGTCAATACTGTTTGGATGGAAAATAATCAAAAATCAACCTACGATACAGCATTTTGCGGATAATTCTACCGATTTAAATTAAGATTTTGTGTTTGTACTTTAATAGGCAAATTGCATTCTCTTCTATTTTCATAGACTAGTATGGTATATTTTCTATCTTCAAAGCTGTAAATGCTACCGATTTCTACCTCAGTTTGCGTTAGCTATAATAGTTACAGTGTTAGTGGTTCTCATATTATTTCATCACAGCTTGCACGCTGCTTCCTAGTAACTACCGCACTCTTACGCGAATTACATACTATAATAAAGTATCTGTTCGCTACTAAAGACATTTATGTCATTCTCTGAAATGGCAACTATTTCCACTTCAGATAGAGAATAACTGAAATACGACTTTGTAATGCTGATCTTGATTTGAAAGCATCGAGCATCCATGATAGTGTGCTCTTTACGTATTTCATCACTCATTTGTACAGCGATCAAAATTGTTAACCCTATCGAGTAGACAAATTGTGACTATTTTTCTCAAATCGTATATTTTGATTGTTGTTGAAAAGTAAAATATGGCCAATCAGACTAGCAATTCTACGATATTTGACGAGATTGAATCTATACGCAAAAAGGGCGTGAAATATCATGGCGAAGGCAATTATGGAGACGCATTATTTTATTTTCAGAAAGCTGTAACTCGAATCAAATCGATAGCGGAGAGTAGTGATAGTCGTCGTCAACTTAAATATTCTATTTATCTCGCTATGGCTCAATCTTACCTGGAAAAATATCAATTGATAGAAGCCAATGAATACAGTGGAAAAGCAGAAAAGTTAGCTAAGAAACTAGAAGAGGTCAAGATTTCTTATTGTTTCGATATCCAGGGCGACTGTAAACGACTTCAAAGTGATTTTATGGGTGCTTTGAGTGATTACAACAAATCACTTCAAATAAAATTAAAATCGTTAGGGAGTGAACATCTTAGTGTCTGTAAGTCCTATCAGAACATTGGCTTGGTCTATCAGAATCAAGGCAAGCGTGACGAGGCTTTAAAGGAATACAATAAATCATTAAGGATTAAACTGAAAATTCTTGAAAATAACGATCCAAGTATGGCTGTATTATATAACAGCATTGGACAAGCCTATCAAGACCTAGGCAAGTATGATGACGCTCTATCAATGTATAACAAATCACTCAAGATTAATCTAACACAACTTGGCGACAATCATCCAAGTATTGCTGATACATATCACAATATTGCAAGTGTCTATGATGATCAAGGCAAGTATGATGACGCTTTATCAATGTATAACAAGTCACTCAAGATTGATCTGACACAACTTGGCGACAATCATCCAAGTATTGCTGATACATATAACAACATTGCAAATGTCTATGATAATCAAGGCAAGTATGATGACGCTCTATCAATGTATAACAAGTCACTCAAGATTAAACTGATACAACTTGGCGACAATCATCCAAGTATTGCTAATACATATCACAACATTGCAAGTGTCTATTATCATCAAGGCAAGTATGATGACGCTTTATCAATGTATAACAAGTCACTCAAGATTGATCTGACACAACTTGGCGACAATCATCCAAGTATTGCTGATACATATCACAACATTGGAAATGTCTATAAAGATCAAGGCAAGTATGATGACGCTCTATCAATGTATAACAAGTCACTCAAGATTAAACTGACACAACTTGGCGACAATCATCCAAGTATTGCTGATACATATCACAACATTGGTCTTGTCTATGATGATCAAGGCAAGTATGATGACGCTTTATCAATGTATAACAAGTCACTCAAGATTAAACTGACACAACTTGGCGACAATCATCCAAGTATTGCTACAACATATCACAACATTGGTCGTGTCTATAATCGTCAAGGCAAGTATGATGACGCTCTATCAATGTTTAACAAGTCTCTCAAAATGAAACTGACGCAACTTGGCAACAATCATCCAAGTATTGCTAATACATATAACAACATTGCAAGTGTCTATGATAATCAAGGCAAGTATGATGACGCTCTATTAATGTATAACAAGTCACTCAAGATTAATCTAACACAACTTGGCGACAATCATCCAAGTATTACTACAACATATAACAATATTGGTCTTGTCTATGATCATCAAGGCAAGTATGACGACGCTCTATCAATGTATAACAAGTCACTCAAGATTCGACAAACACAACTTGGCGACAATCATCCGAGTATTGCTGATACATATCACAACATTGCAAGTGTCTATGATATTCAAGGCAAGTATGATGACGCTCTATCAATGTATAACAAGTCACTCAAGATTGATCTGACACAACTTGGCGACAATCATCCAAGTATTGCTGATACATATAACAACATTGCAAGTGTCTATAATCATCAAGGCAAGTATGATGACGCTCTATCAATGTATAATAAATCGCTCAAGATTAATCTGACACAACTTGGCGACAATCATCCAAGTATTGCTACAACATATCACAACATTGCAAATGTCTATCATCATCAAGGCAAGTATGATGACGCTCTATCAATGTATAACAAGTCACTCAAGATTAAACTGACACAACT
Organism: Trichoplax adhaerens; assembly: GCF_000150275.1. Taxonomy (NCBI): domain Eukaryota; kingdom Metazoa; phylum Placozoa; class Uniplacotomia; order Trichoplacea; family Trichoplacidae; genus Trichoplax; species Trichoplax adhaerens. The sequence goes on along the minus strand of NW_002060943.1, from coordinate 12,496,672 downwards.
TGGCGACAATCATCCAAGTATTGCTATAACATATTGCAACATTGGTCATGTCTATAGCGATCAAAGCAAGCATACAGAAGCTATTTCTATGTATAAGCAATCCCTTAAGATTCAATTATCAGTTTTGGGTCGCAATCATCCTGATGTGGCAAAGTCGTATAGCGGTCTAGGAAATGTATATCTTGCTGAAGGCAAGCATGAAGAAGCTATTTCTATGTACGAGCAATCCTATAACATTCTATTATCAGTTTTGGGTCACAACCATCCTGATGTCGCAAAGTCATATAACAATCTAAGAAATGTATATCAAGCTGAAGGTAAGCGTGAAGAAGCTATTTCTACGAATAAGAAATCACTCAAAGAGAAACAAGAGGAACAAGAGAAGCAAGAAAAGCAAGAGGAGAAACAAGAGGAGCATGAGAAGCAAGAAGAGCAAGAGGAGAAGCTAAAGAAGCAAGGGGGAAAAAGGGAGCAAGAGGAAAAAGAGAAGCAAAAGGAGCTAGAGGAGCAAGAGAAGCGAGAAAAGCAAGAGAAGCAAGAAGAGCAAGGGGAAAAAAGGCATCAAGAGGAGCTAGAGGAGAAAGAGAAACAAAAGGAGCAAGAGAAGCAAGAGAAGCAAGAAAAGCAAGAAAAGCAAGAGAAACACGAGAAGCAAGAAGAGGAAGATGAGTTAGCAGGTACCATTGAGCGTTTTGTAAGGTGTTTGATTAGATATTTGCTTTAGGTATTCTGCTTTTCATTATAATTACAGCACTAACAGCACAATACGACACCATACTGAAGTATTGCAGTCGGTAAACAACATGTCCACCAAGTATTTCTTAAAGTATAGGCGTTTCAACCCTGTTCAATTCTAAGTCGGTCTATTAGTCTAATAAGATCGAATAGATCGCGAAAATCGTTCAATGACAAACCTATTGTAGTAGTAGTGTGTAGTACAGCCCCAATATAACTTAAACAGTGATTCTAAGGTGGTATGAGTATTCGTGCTAGTAGTTATAATATTGTTACAGTTTGGTATATCGTGATGAGATGGAGCTGGGATTAACTCACGAGGTACTCCGACTCTCGGATAGCTGATATATTCGACCTACTGACTCACAACAACTTGGTGATCTTCGGTTAAGCATAGTAATGCTTTATTTCTCTATTCTCTAAACTGCCCATAACCTCGAGCTAAGAATAACGCAATGTACGTAAATCCTAAGTTAATACCTGGCCATACAGGACTTATAATCTCTGAAGAGAAATTCAATTTACTAATCGTTCACGCTCAACTATGAGCTCTGAGCAAACAACTTTGCCAAATACTTGAATACTATACTATTTAAATACAAGTATCCGTAATGGTAATTGTGAGACTGATACGTCCCTTTACGCGAAATTTACATTCTAAACTCTACGCGATTACAAAACTAAGACTAGAAAAAGTATAGATTGCAGTAGTTATTAGAGATGCTGTATTAGGTAACCTTAACACCTTAACATACGCAAGTAACGAAATCCTAGGCTAACTAAGATAGATGTTGATCTCTGTATCCTGATGATACTTTGCAACTAAATGTACATATAAGCAGGAGATTTCGTCTTTGAAGTTAGTTAGTCGTAGCTAATCTGGTCCTTGGTGGAAGATGTAATTTATTCTCAAGATACGGAAGTCTTTGCTTAAAGTTAGACGCTTTATCACACAGTGATGCTATTACAAATTAATATCATATAGAGTTCAATGAAGTTAGTAACTTTATTGCAGTAGAAACGAGATTGCATCTGGGCTGTAGAATCGACAAGAACTATTTACTGCTGAACCTTATCAAAATTATCAAAAATTATCAAAAATAGAATAAACGTTTCGTTTTAGTTAAGAATGTTGCACAAAATG
>NW_002060943.1:12491106-12492647 GCF_000150275.1 Trichoplax adhaerens | reverse complement strand
GATCAACGCTAAAATCTTTAACCTTAATGAAGGTATACTAATATCAATGAAGAAATTACGTTGCAGAATGTTTCTATATAACTTTTTACAAATGAAACAGTAAATAGAAATTGTTTTAATACTTTGCGAAACTAAAATTATAATCAATCTGAACGATTTTCTAGCCATCTTTAGCTGATGGTATGGACACGAATTCCAAGCTTACAAGTAAGAAATGGATAATATATGATTAACGCTTGAGAATATTGATGCTAGTCAAACAAATACCGGTATCTTTTCAATTTTAAAAGATTATTAATTTCGTTTTACAGAACACAGCTACATTTTATGTCATTTTTGAACAAATAACGATTATTCTCTAAACTAAAATATTCCTTTATAATCATCCGTTTTCAGTTGTCTTATCTTGCTATCGCTATTTTACAATTTTCTGCAAATGATTTGTTTATTTTTAAACATGACCTTCTGCAATCACTTGAATTTTGATCGTTACAAGTACTACCAAAGCGTAAAATGCCAAATTCTGCTCAGTAAAATGTGTTTTGTAACAGTCTTCTTTGAATTAAAGTATATTTTTCAATAAGTTCTCACACTCTGTATTTTTAAAGAGAATAGCTTGCAGTTAGTACAGAAACATTGAGTTAAGTAAATCGCACTATATTAGAATCATTCAAGCCAAAAGAGTACATACTTTTAACGTTTAACGATGTTATAGTACTTTATAGAAATGTTGAGCGCTTGCATGCATAGTAGCGAATGAGATTATACTTTGGTTTCTTTAATGGCTGATGATACTGTATCTTTGTAATGTCGATTCAACTCTAGAACAAGAATCAGACGAAACTGAGAAATTCAATGCTAGTTGTGCATCCACAATTCGATTTAAAGTCTCTGCCGATTCTAATGAAACTGTTGAGATAGAAATGGACGAACCGAATTCTTGTAAGTTGTACTGTGGCTAACATTCTTTTACTATTTTAAGTGATAATACAGTAAAATCTATCGCATACTACAATAGCAGCGACTTACCTGATTTGTAAGATGAAGTCATTTAATATGATTTGTATAGCAAGCACTTTCAACAATTTCAACTTAGAAAGAGGAATATTCTTGATTTAGTATAGAGAGAATCGTTCACTCTTGCTACATTCGATTTTCTATTAACTGTTTAATATGATGTACCGCAAGTAGCCGCTGATCCTATTTTGCAAATAAAATAAAATTATTGTAGCAGCCAAGGAGTATAACGGCAAAATCGTAAAAGATATTGGAACGAAGTGGAAAACTTTGGCAAGAGCATTTAGAATTGATCAGCGCGACATCAATAAAATACAGCTGAAAATAATGGATCAGTTGACGATCAATGTGCGGAAATGTTGAGTATGTATGCGAATAGGAAAGGTCAGAGTTACACAAAGAGAACACTAGTTGAAGTACTCTTTAAAAGCGGGCTGCGCTCTGTAGCTGAAGATCATTGTATGTGTAAAGTTGTTTCTACATATAAAAATTTAAAAAGGAAAGCCAATGCGTAAAAGAAGATG
>NW_002060943.1:12392567-12487532 GCF_000150275.1 Trichoplax adhaerens | reverse complement strand
TTCTTATTGAGAGTTAGTTACGTTAGTCGATGACAGATGGTTATCAGTTGCTAGTCGTAATTGTAAGTTGTGCGTTCAATCGGACATTTTAATAAAATAGCTTCTAGAATAAAGTTTTGATCCTTAACGTGAGTAATCTATCGTCTAAGACTCGAATCTAAGTTTGGTTGATTAAAGAGTGCTTAGAGTTAGTTGCTTAGATAGTTAAGTCTACTTTAGAGGAAAGAATCCCGTTTAATTCTTGTGTTACAATCTCGGTTGTGACAAACCGAGAAATTAAAACGCAATCAGGTAAAGCTAATAAGATATCGTTGAGTGAATGTCTACGATATGATATTACCTATCATTCGACTGATCTTCATCTACAGTTGACGATAAATAGGAGGATACTTTATCTTGGATGAGATCTTGTGCCGTAGCTAAAGAAATCGAAATGACAGAAAAAAGCTGTCATACTACGAGTACAGTGCATTAAACAAGTGATCAAGAATTGACGTCATTACTGTCTTTCAAGAATAAGACATTGCTTATATCTTCTCCTAGTATATTGGCTGATTATCCAAATCTATCACGCCGATAAAGTCACCATCACTCAATTTCTGCAGCATGCTAAGCAACGTTAATGCAAGAATAACAACAATAAATCGAGAACGTATATCATTAATGATCTTAAAGCGAGACTGAGGTTATACTATGGCAATTTCATCAGTATAAATGCGTTGTAGCTGCTATCACGTTATTATGTGATCAGTCATCGCTTGCGCTTGCAACATGAGCTATGGCTGCAGCCACATTCACAAGATTGAAAACAGATATATCAATCCTCTCTACCTTTAGTACAGTCTACAAGTATTTCAACGTATGCAGTACACAAACTACTTTATCTGATGATCGTCAAGAAATCAACATTTCTTCCATGTCACAATTATTAATCACATTTACAACGATTCGCATTCGTTTAATTTGATCTGTTGTGGTTACCTTGGTTTCTACTTGCTCGCGGCATCACTTCGATTTCCTTCTGATTTGCTTCATGATTTGCCAGAAGGAAACCCAGTAAATAATATTCAATAAGACGAACCCTATCTCCCATGTTATATGTCTCTAAAGTTCCTTACAGCCTGCAGCAGTATAAGGTTATAACTGATTTCCCATCCAGTTGAATTGTAAATAGAGACACTGGTACACTAATACCCAGTAGCTGCAATAAATCATCCGCTGAAATATGACGCTTGGGAAGTCTAAAATCAGTTTATTTTTACCTTTGGCTAAATTGACTGCAAGCCCATCGCACAAGACTTACAGCTTGTCATCATTACCTGCGATACGTTGTATTCGAAAGAGGGAGACGATATGATCTACTAAAGCTCTATCTCAACACTAGTGAATGATATCGCTACTATTCTACAGTCTGGAATTTTGAGGCTCAATTTTGATGGCAAAATCTGCAGGCTGAGCGTTCGTACAATAAGTAAATTAGTTAGAATTTCTTCATGAAATTATTTCCTTCATTCTCTAGAACAGCACCACGAACTGCATCCATGATATTAAAATGTCATTCTTAGTTGCCTTGAAGGATTTGTTTATCGTAAGCGTTTGTAGAATAAGTAATTAGTATGGAATTTCTTTATGAAATCAATTTATTCATTCTCTAGAACAGCACCACGAACTGCATCCATGATATTAAAATGTCATTCTCAGTTGTCTTGAAGGATTCGCTTATCATAAGCGTTTATAGAATAAGTAATTAGTATGGAATTTCTTCATGAAATTACTTCATTCATTCTCTAGAACAGTACCACGAACTGGATCAGTGATATTAAAACGTCATTCTTAGTTGTCTTGAAGGATTCGTTTATCATAAGCGTTTGTAGAATAAGTAATTAGTATGGAATTTCTCCATGAAATTAGTTCATTCATTCTACAAAACATTACCATCAAATAGATCAATGACCTTAAGATGTCACTTCCAGTTATCTAGGAGAATTCGTCTATGATAGGAATAATTTTCCGGATTACTGTCTTTTCCAAGGGTATAGCAATGATGCTAGTTTCATGACACAGTTTTGGTGGGAAGGATTGCATCAATCTCACTGACTAATACTTGTCTAAAAGCGATATCTATGGATTACTAGTAGTCCATTAATTTAAGATTTATGGGACACAGTTATGGATTAAGTATTTCATACACCACATGTAAGTGTAAACAGTTGCGTACTGCCATATAGCAGAATAAAATCAATAAATTACAGGGAAAAGTATATTCTAAGCGTTGCGCTTCCACTCTTAGTCGTTAACGTTAGCACGAGAGACTTTGATACACTCCTCCTAGTAAGCTTACTACAAGTCTCTTTTATTTAGGATTTACTGCATTTAAATAGCATAACCATAATGATGTATTATACCCTTAACTTAGTAATTTATTACCTTATTTTATGCTAACACTTTAGATGCAGGACAACAGGTTACTGTATTCTTACATACATAACACTAAGTATACATTTATACGTATTTATACCCATCTGCTGTTATAGAAACGTTGAACATGAATCAGTTGTAAATACTAGTTAACTACCCTTTTAAATGAATGGGAACATAATCTGCACAAAGCGATACATATAAAGAAATTTCATATCTACATTATCTTAATATATACGCTTCCTAACATAAATACAATACTACCTGGTATAGTGTAAATACATGCACTCAAAATTAACTTAAAATTTCTTGATGAGATTAGTTCATGAATTCTACAGAACATCGCCATCACTTAGATCAATGATCCTTAGATGTCATTGCAGTTGTCGTCGAGAATTCGTTTATCATAGGTATAATTGCCAGAGGATTATCGTCTTGTCCAATGGTATAGCAACGACGCTAATTTCATGGCACAGTTTTGATGGATAGGATTGTATCAATCTCACTGACGAATACTTATCTAAAAGCGACATCGATGGATTACTAGCGCTTCATTAATTTAAGACTTATGGGACACAATTAAGGATTAAGTATTTCATACAACAGATGCAAATATAAACAGCTAAATACTGCTATACAGCAGAATAAAATAAATTGTTAGGAAAAGAATATTCCAAGTATACATTTATACCCAATTATGGTACGTTCACATGAGCGATGAAAACCCAGCGACCGACGACGAGTCTTGTGATTGCAGTCAAATCATTTTGACGTGACTCGTCGCCGAAATATAAAATTTTATCGTCATAGTAACTTTGAACATAAATGAGTTGTAAATAATAGTAATTTACCCGCTTAAATCCCCATCAGCTAGCAAAACAAGAGTCTAAACTTACTGAAGCAATCATTGCGCTTTGCAATTGTAGCTCAAATAAAAGATTTCTTTATTTTTTTTATATCCACACAAGAATACGTAAACAAATAATAAATGAACAGCAAATACTAATATAGAGGTCGCATTGACATCATATGGCAACTTGTTCTACATGATTGGATATCGTTAGTGCATTTGGTGTTATTATTCGGGATATTACTAAACTATCAGGACGAACCCATTCACGAATACATAGCACAAAGCACAAATGTCCTCATTATGATAGAAGGATAAACGAAGCTATCTAACTTACTATCACTAAGAGCATATAGTAAGTATGCTGCTGCCGTATAAATAACATAATATGCTAATAAAATGTTACTGACAATCACTTGGTCATTGCCAAGTACAAAAAATAAGGAATATAGAATTTTACTACGCGACACATTACGTTTAAAACAAGGTCACTGTTAATTACTGTTGAACAGATTCGTTTCTACTTTCTGCCTCATCGCTGTTGGCGGGTTCATTGCAAAGCTTTTTAGGTGCAGCGTCGCTCAATCCACCACTCTGTAATCTTTTCAAACTTTCTTTAAATTCTTCAATTTTATCTTCTTCAACGTTGACATAGTCTTCACTTCGACGTTCGTTACCTTCAGCATCAACGATTGTTGCGAGAGTATGTTTCTGATCGCCGATACTTTGGGTAATCACTGTTTTACTCTCACCATTTTGTTTCTTAAAAGAGGATTTATAATAGGTGTAATTATCTTGACCATTCTTTTGAGTTCTACTTTCTATATGGGATCTAGATGTTACAACATCTTGTGCATTGCTATCCGATGACGAACTTTCGTTATCGCTTTCACCGTTTTGATGATGCCAACCAAAGATATTGTCTGGGGTCATATCTTCAAGTACATCAGCAATGTTGTGCCATGGTCTACTCACAAGCGTTGGTAACCAAGGTCCCAACCCACGATAGTTACTAGCGATTGTCGATTTTTTATTTCTACTTTTTTTACCAGCATTCTTCTTAGACGATGGCAATCTTTCCTCGAAGCGTGCCTTTTTGGTTTGTTGGTCATCTTGACTTGTAGCTGGTTGCGATTTTTTTGCGTTTTTTTCCCCTTTGTTTGATGTTTCCTTCGAAGGGCTAGACCCTTCTTTATGACCCGATTTCTCATCATCAGCAGCGGATTCTTCCGCATCTTCAGCATATTGTTCAGGATCGGATTGTTGTCGCTTGACGGGAGTTAACTTGCGCCTAACAATCCTGTATTGATAAGGGCGATGAACGCTATCGAAGAAATCATCATAAGGACTCGACCATAGATCGGAAGCGAGTGCAAGAGGAGAATTGTGGCTTACTGAACCCCTATAAAATGATAGAAATAAGCATAAATCCATTTATGCTTCTTAATTACGTCATCCGATTGTAAACGAGAAGATAGCTCATAATAACACCACAATATTTTCTAGCCACATATCTACAACTACAGATTCTTTATCGATGAATCATATCGATACTTATTGAGAATAAGTGCAACAACTAGACTGATGCCTATTTCTATAGCAGAAGCATCCATCAAAGGTCTTATTAGCATTCTATCAACTTACCACCACGGTGATTGATAGTAGGCATTTCTTCTATCGAAAGCAGATTCTACTGGATAATAGAATGTGAAAGCCATTGCTGAGAATTGCAAGCGTAAGCTGTAATAAACGAGACAACCAGAAAATAGCAAACTAGCTTAAACTTTGGATCGCTTAGGTCAGCGGAATGATTATGAAATAAATCTGACTCAAATGGGCCAAAGCTGGCCCTACTTATACATTATCCATTTTCCATTCCAGATCATTCTCGGCCATTCGAGCGACCAGAAGCCGGCCGGCCGATAGTTGCAATTCTTGTTCTGCAGTTGAGTAACAGTATTTACAGTATACTGAGAGCAGAAGACTATTTACAGTATGAGCAGTCATATGACAATACTGTATGTCATAGGAGTTCTATAGTAATCCTATACGGTCCTAATACAGCATACAGATTCATCTGTACACGGCACGGACGTGACGGACCACATGTCATGCGGTGACGTCAATTTGATTCTTCAAACGAATTTACTCGATATTGTGGGCCAGTGACGCCAAGCACTCTATGGTGTTTTACTGCAATCTACTCTCTAAACCTTACCTTACTATCAGACGCTTTAAGCAAAATAGATGTCACCCTATCTAGTTACACTACAAAACCAAAAGGGGCGTCTACCGAACGAATCCTCCAGAATTGACTGGAAGCTTCTGCCTATATCTACTGTATATATAAACAAATCAGCTCCATCATCAAGGATAAATATGGAAGCAATCGGCTTTACTCATGCTAATTACGCCAATTCTGGCCCGTATATAAGCAAATTAGCTTCATCATCTATGATAAGTATGGAAGCAATGGCATTACTCACGCTAATCTCGCCAATTGTATATTCTAGAAACGACTGGATTGCAGTTTCAAAGCCTATAAATACTAGCAATCCTGATCGATCGGATTCAGAAATCCATTTGGCAAACGTTTTCAAACACTGCAAAGACATACACCAAGCTCCAATTCACAGGATAATTAACGATTAGTTCATTCAAAATGGCATATACTATCGTTTACCCAAGAAATAGCTACTATCAATCACCATACTGGTAAGTAATCCATTTGCACTTTATAAAAGTTGGTCTACATGCCGTGGAGCAAAGACTACACTTTGCAACAGTAATAAAAAAATTGCAGTGATCGTTGCCAATCATTATACTGTAGCAACGGTTAGCAAAATCGACTTAAAGTATGCATTAGCAATCAAAGTAGTAACCAAATCTCAGTCTTGATTCAAGAAAAGCAGATTATCGAATAGAAAGACATGTATCGATTTGAACGCACTCAGTATTGACGAGCTTCAGTATTACGTTGAAATCATAATTTATAATCATCACAGTGAGTATTTTGCGTACATGTATTAATCTTATTTCCTGCATTTTTATTTTAGCTATTCAAGCAGCCGTTACTCCCCTCTTCCACTGGCTTCTACTAATCCATGGTTTGATGTCTATGATGATCTGTTCTGTAATTATTACCATCCTTATCAATACAAAATTGTCGGATTGATACCTGCCGAAAGACAACGATCCGCTCCAAAACAGTGTAATAAAGCTTGTAAGGATGCAGCTTCCAAGGAATGTTGCAATACGGAAAAGTCGAGCCAATCGCAATCCGCATCCAAGAAAGAGGATGAGACAGTCAAAGAGCCAAATTTAAGCAAACCATCATCGAGAGAGAATACTAGTAAAACTGATAAAAGCAAAAAATCCACCGCTAAGAAAGTTATTGCCCCATGGTTTTCATTGCTGAATGACAGGCCATGGTATACCTTTGCCGATATATTTGGAGAAGCAACATCGGACGATTGTTCAGCCTGCCCTGAGGAATACTGCCAAACCAGTGACGATAATTCATCATTGGCTAACCACCCTCAAGATATCGTTACATCAAGATCTCATACGGAAAGTAGAACTCAAAGTAATGGTAAAGATAAATACGCCTATTGCAAGTCATCTTTTAAGAAGAAAAATGGTGAGAGTAAAACTGTCATTACACAAACTATCGGCGATCAGAAACATACCGTCACAACAATCGTTGATGCTGAAGGTAATGAATGTCAAAGTGAAGACTATATCAACGTTGAGGAAGATCAAATTGAAGAATTTAAAGAAAGCTTGAAAAAATTTCAGTGCGGCCAAGTTTGCAACTCTACATGCCAGAAGTTATGCGACGAAGCAGCCGCCAGTAATGAAGCAGAAAGTAAAAAGGAATCCGATAAAGAGTAAATAGTAAATCTACTCTAAACTTAAAATATGATAGAGTAGCAGCTGATACAGTTAATGATATCTACTGAATTGCGAATGTAATGTAATTCGCCCATCTTGTGGATGTATGACAAAATAATTACTTTCCATGGCATTGTAGCTTAATAGGATCGCACATTGTGCGTGTTATTAATAATGGATACATACTTGATAATTTATGGCTAATCATGTTAAAGCATCCAGTAGACCAAATTTAATTTAGATTGTACAGTACCCGTGATAAAATGACAATTTAATACCATGTTTAGATTTAGTATTTTACTTTGACTGCAATGTAGTAATCAAAAATATGTGTATCCATGGTTATATATTTACGCGTTTGTAGAATTTGTCGTCATGTAATGGCAGCTATACTACAGCGTTAGAATTTTTATAATTACTCTTACTCTTTAAACTTAAGCTGCTGCACTTTAACTGATTTACGATTAATAAAACATTATCTTAAGTTCAATCTTTGACTTCGATCCCTTGGTTACAAAACATTGCATGTTACTTATTAGGTAGAAGTATTAGCGGTTTTGAACATACTATATATGTTAGACTATACAGACTCTCTTGATACAACTATCGTCAGTCACTTGGCCATCTACGCTATCACACGACCAATACCAAAATCGATTGCAAATATCGGTAAATTTTAGCTCTAATAAATCAGCTCGATCTTACAGTACCATCATTTTATTTTATTAATAAAATGGAGCACATCCCACAATATACAGTAAGATTTATGCGGGTACTGTCATAGATTATTCAAGTTTTTTAAAAGTACTTGATTACTGCTAAAGATCAGTACCTAATGGTCCTAGATCAATAGTTATTTAAATTAATATAAATTTAGAGGTTTAGATACAAAGCCTATCTAGTGGCTCTTTCTTCTCCGTTTATTACTTGCCTATCCATAAGAGACAAGGGTTGAATAGCCAACGAAAAACTTTTTAGTTATTACTAGAAGAGCTTGAGTTTGGATTTATCTAACATACGAATCTTGCTAAATTGTGTTAATACTTGCAGATCTCTCACACTATATATTTAAGGTAAGTATCTCCAGTCTAAGTACCTTCGCTATCTCACTGATTGAAGTAAAATATTTGATTTGCATAGTCCTTAATACCTGTAGTCCTCCAAGAATACTGCAGTAGAAAGCATTCCAAAAACTAGATTAATATATTTGTTATTATTCATTTGCAAGTAGTTTATGGCGAGTAACCGTCACGAAATCTGCTTAGATATACTTGCAGATGAACGGTATTTAAAATTACAGACTACTCAGTAGACTCTAATTACAATTAATTCCTCTTAACTACTACGTAGCAATTAATTAATTTAACTGTATTTCTTTCATATGAATTTAGACTGAATTGTAAATTTATCTTTGGGTTCATTATAGCTACAGCAATAGCTCGATTTCTGTAATAAATATATCGATAAGTACCAATATATTGTGGCATGACAATCAGCTACAAATAAATTTGAATCGTAATCTATTCTATTTCTCTCAATTTTGCTCACTTTATTAAAATAGTACACTCCGTGCTAGCAATGCGTTCCAATACACCAAACTAACCACTATGATTCGTAAGTATAGCAATAATAATCTAACTAGCAGACTTGTAGTAAAACTTGAGCATAAAAGTACCAATATAAGTTAAGAGTAGCTGATAATGCTTCATTAAACTATCCAAAAAAGTGCGGTATTCAAGTAATGATTGCTAATCAACGGAGATCGAAAAGTTTAACCTTCTTTAGTATTTCAAAATGGAATATTCGACCAAAATCTCTAAAATTATACAACCTTAAATATCCTTTGGGGGCATTAATGACATCCTAATATTAGAATTGTAACCCTATACTTCTCTAATATAATTTTAATTGAACTATTATATCTAATAACATTAATTCTGATTGATTATGCCTTAGTAATCTTTATAAGCTGAGCTAGCAAGCTTATCGTTAATAAATCTTCATCAGTCCACCTACCATACATAGTATCTAATTCAGCAAATATTATTAACGTCCATGCCGTTGAATTTTAGACATAGGCAATGTATAGAGCTCGGTTAAATCAATTGAATAACAAGAGAAATAGTTATTAGGTTAAAACTATCAAGTTCACATCATACACTTTGATAAAAGTATTTCTCCTAAAGTCGGCAAAAAATTTTATTATCGTTGCAAAAATAGCTATAGCGTCCTTAAGTAGTCTTATTTCCTTTGAGAGTTGAGAAGTCTTTCTCCTCGAACACAACGTACTCAATTCTCGCCTTATTCCGATATACTTTCTACATTTAAAAAAAATTGGGCTACATTTTTCTCTTCCCTCTAAATGTTTTCGAATGGTGAGAAGTCTTTCTCCTCGAATACAATGTACTCAATTCTCACCTTGTTCCCACTTGCTTTCTACATTTCGTAACGAATTGAATTGACACCGGTAGAAAAATAAATTGATTTTTATTTTGACTATAAAGTAATATGCAGTACTAGAGCAGATTCCGTTCGATCCGTAAGATTCCGGTTAGTAAGTAAAAGAAACTTGATCTACCTGACTGTAAATAATTAATTGATGACAAACTTAACTATAAATAATGAAAAGCTAATTAGCATAACGATGGGATGTTCCAACAATTCGGTCAAGGGCCTGCTCAAATTCGGCCGTAACTTGGCCATGGAAGTAATCCTCGCCATCCACATGCCCCATCCTTCGATCGTGCTTATTGCACTAATATACAGCTCAGAGGAACAAAACCAATTGATTCTTGAAATGATCTTGTTCTCTGATCTGACTTAGTCAATACTTAGTTTGTTATGCCACAGAATTAAGCTTATAATCATCATTCAAAGGCAATCCCTTGAGTGTCTTGACTAAACTATGTAATAAATAAATGGGTGTGCCATAGAGCTACCAAGAAAAAGGCCCATGTGACTATGAACTTATATTAAAGCAAAGAACCTCCAAATATCACATATTTATACTGATTAGGGTTGCAAACTAGCTACTAGATCTCTATTGCGAATTAAGAAATTAATTTATAGAAGGATATAGATTATATCAGCAGTAGTAATCATGAATTTCACTTTGTCTTCAAACCTGTTCGGCTCTCGCATGATGAAATCAGCAATACGCGCCTATTGGTTAAATATTAAAATTAGCCAATGTTTAGAATAAGGTATTTTCTCCAAGTACTATTTCTCCGATCTTCCTACTGATTGCCCATCAAGAATCAATTTATAATGTTGTGGTAACCATAATTCTATTTTGGTTGTTATAACAATCCCTTTAAAATATAATTGGAAATATTACTTGGATGAACGTTTGTAAACTTTCAGTAACTTCATGCCACTATTTTGTTTGGCAGTTTAAAAAAAATTGATTTAAGTAATTATTTCTTATAAAATACTGTATGTTTAAACACTAGTCATGTTATAATATCGAACAATTTTCCTAAGCTATATAGCCTGAATTGTGCCCTATTTACTCGTATCAAGCCATCATTGTATTTGACTCCATTAATAATGGAACTATTGGCATGATTGTAATCTATGATCTGTTATTGCAGAAAATTAAAATATCGAGTCACAAATTTGGTTTTACAGTTTGTGATGTTTCTATAGGATTCAGAATTAGTTTTCAGACCTTTACATGTGTTCAGCGTCTTGCAGTAAACGGTCAATTGCTATGCCTTGTATGAGACTAACGATATAAAAGGGTAAAGGATTGCATTAATCTCGACAAAGAGGATTACTTGCACAACGCTTTTTATGTGCATCTCCAATTCAGTATCTATCATATCAAACCCTTTATTTAAGTATTAGAACTTATTTAATTATTAGCGAACTCATACAGTGGTCTAAGAAGGTCAAGTACAGTCGAAGACTATTTCTTTACTGTACTTGCGATGAATTGCACAAAATCAGTTTCCTCATAGGCAATAATAAGTACTCCACCGAATTTACTCGTTTATAAGGAAAATAGAGTAAACGGAAGGCTGAGTCTATTTAAGCAATCCAAACTACGTTCCGATGTTAAATAGAGTAAAGAATTAACCATTCACTGATATAATTAGCTCTTGAATGTTAATAAAGACTAGATAATTTAATCGTTATGGTTTTTGCGTGTACAGGTAAAGGGACAGAAAAGGCATACATAAGAATCCTCCTTGCCTATTGCAATTCCATATAAACCTAAAATAAATTTTACGGTAAATTACTGAAATAGCTATACTAATAGCTATAGTTGATAATTATGAGCTGCTATTGCTTTTTTTCAGTATCTTAATGAAGATAAATAATGAAGCAAAAACAAGACGTTACATTTACCTTTCAGCTTTGTAAAAAAATATCAGAATCGCTACAATCTATTAATTCTCGCTTTCCATTGGAATTCACTGGTACACGATGAAGTACTTACCATTCTGTAATTGCCTTGATAAGCTATAATTTAAGCTTAAGTAAAGAGATAAGAAGGTAATTTGATGGTTACTAATTTACAGCCTTGAACACATAAACCTAAATTCTGTATATTCCATTAATACAAGTACCTAATAATGAAGGATATTGTAAGAAATAATGTAATTTAAATACACTGCTACGTTTAAAAAAATTATCGTGATATGGAACCAAAATGACTTCATTTCAGAACTTAAATGAGCTGGCTAGACGTTATAGTAGGCCAACTGTTAGCAACTTTCTATCAACACTAAATTCTACTTGATCTAATCGTCAACTAATATGTATCAAGCTTACAGCAAAGTAACATTATGACTTGCTTCTTATTAATGCTGCAATCGGACAAGATTTTTATTCTTTCAATTATAGTATCTACACGATAAAAAATTAATTCAAGTTGCACCCATTTGAATTGAGATCATAAAGTTATAGTCAAATTTATATCGGTTAAAAGCGATGAATGTGACAAGTAGATAAATGATATTGCAGGAAAACCCATTAGACTTTACGCATGATAGATAAAGTAAGGGCTAATAAGATGTTTAAGCAAGAAATTTAAATATCAAAGGTTTAAAGGTTCATAGTAAGGTACGATCAGACACGAATATCCGTGTGTATGTATCCATAATTGAACGAAACGCTATTATAATTGAGAGATCAAGAAAAGTGCCTAATCTACGCAGTAGATAGAATAGCACACATTAAGTAGTAAATGGCCATGATCTAATTGTAGTATTTATTTTCCAAGTTCTCTCTATAAATTAATCATGTCGAAACATATCTTCCAACAGTATAATTGTATAGATTAAATCTATAAACAGCCTTATTTTTGTTAAGGTTAACTCTTAAGACTAGCTTAAATGCATTACTGTTATCCAATTCATTTTTAATGATGTATGATGAAATTAATGAAAGCTAATAACGCGCGTTCTTAATGGTATACCAAGTAATGAAAAATCTAATAATAATTACTGATATAACCTTACTGCAAATTCATTTAGGTCCAATAAATATCTTAATAATAATTATGGAAAGAAGTGATGGATATAATAAATTATTGCGTTATCACATGCTAGAATTTTAGCTTATTTTTGTGATATTTAAGGCATTTCATATATTATGAAATGCCTTTTCCTTTTGAAATTAATAAATGGGGCATGTATATATATATTTATATAATTTCAATTTGATATATACTTTACATTAAACGTGAGCCTAACTTTTTTGCATAGATTTTTAAATTTTTTCTATTAAAAGCATAAAGATAAAGGACAACTCCTGATTCTGTGTTACTTCTATCATGATACAAAAGCACCATTAATTAATCAGTTATTAGTTTAGGTTTTGAATAGTCAAAATCTGAAGTAGTACTGTTACTGATTTGGTGATGAGCCAATAGAGTAGTAAAGTACTTGTCCGTATCACGAAGAATAACAAAAACGACCAAACTTGTCCTGCTATATCATAGTTTATCACTTTAATCCTGCTGAAGAAGATAGGTATTCCTATCCACGGTTAATGCCGTCTTCGGATATGATTATGTAACTGCGATAAATGCGAAAATGTACGATGGCAATCTGTACATGTTACTAAGCTAGCATGGAGCTTTTCATGACGTTGAAGATGATGCTTTAACTTAAATGCAGCAAAACAGGTTCTACATTTAAAGGGACGTTCAGCGCTATGGACAGAACGATGACGTTGCAACGTTGAGGAATCACTAAATACTTTTTTACAATCTTTGCATCTATAAATTTTGTGTTGTTTAACATGGGTTGGAGACAGCGATGATGATGATGCCACCGAAACAGTAGATGTTAAAGTTGGAGACGAAGGAGATGTAACAGGAAAATGATGATGACAATGAGTACATGTGTAATATTGATTCATCTGGCTATCAGTATATTTGGCTAAGCTCAATGAACAATACGGACACAATAATGTACTTGCGATGATGGGTTGATGATTACTGAGGGTTGAGTTAAATAGGGATGGTGGCAAACCAGGATAGCCTGCAAGATGTTTTCCACCATGGCTATACAGGACTCTAGCATTGAAATGTTTTGTCGTTGGATTAGTAGTCATGACGATTGGCAAACAAGGATGAATAGCTTTGTCAATACTATTCCTAACAGCATAATTCAACTCGCTTGGTGATGGAATTACTGTTGTTGCAATATTGGACACCTTCGGCACTGGTGCTATAGATGGAGATACTATTACTGTTGGCTTTAGCTCATTTGCAGCTTTGCTATTGGAGTTTGTCGTAGTTGTATTAGAATCAATATCCGTTAATGCAGTTGAATTAATAAAATTATTGGAAGTGTAAGCAATGCTTGCAATAGGAGCTAGATCAGTGGGTTGATTTTTCTGCCCTCCTTCTTCCTGTAGTGAATTTCCTACTTTACTACTTATTTTCTGACTTGATTTCACTTCATCTACATCTATCTGTCCACATGAATTGTACTCCTGAATTGACGATGGAGAGGATAATGAATGATCATCACGACTTACTTTTGAATCTGTCTCCATGGTATCATCGGTACCATCTCCTTCATCATCCTCTTCTACTTCAATGTAATCATCATCGGTATCATTGCTAACTGCATCACGACAGTGATGATGATCACGACGATTTTGACAATTCGACAACTGATTTCTGCCGTCATTATGACTGCCAGTTTCCATTGAATTATGGTAAACTGCTATATAAGATACAACAGTTGATATTAACGTAGCAATTGCCAAGACTGATACTTTAGATTCTTTTATTTGCTGTTCTGATGCTTTTCTATCATCGCCATCATTATGATGTTTTTGTTCTGCATCGTTACTATTAGTGTTCATATTATTTGCATCTACAGATTCTAGTAATTTAGTTAGCCAATATGTTAACTGCAATAAGAAATAGCCAATATCAGGCTTTGAAGATGGAGGTGGTGGCTGACTTGATTTAGAAATATGTTGGGATATTTCATGAATTATCAATTTTAAGTCATCATTTAATAAACGATTGGCATTTTTACTGCTTTTGGAATGATTGTGCAATTCAAGATTAGGATAATCTTGGTACTTTTCATGATTCATGGATGAATCTTGTGGTATATTGGAATAGCAGTGGATAGCAGATATTAAGTCTGAACAAACTGTAGTTAAAGCATCAGGTGATGCATATTCTTGAAGCAGTAAATACTGTAATTCTTTGACTTTACTTAACAGCGACTGAAAAATAGATAATGAAAATACAATTATTTCGAGATTATCAATTTCGAAATTCACATCTTGTCAAGACCTTGAAAAATGTTACTGTGACTTATAATATGAAAATAAATTATGGCACCGAATATCTCAATAGGCCAAAATGCTACGAGTTCTGAGAAATCCAATCTATTGTACTGTATATCAATTTCTAGTTGTGTTTTTGTAACATTATTCAAATCCTATACTACTGCAATGATTTTAGGATATAGTTTAATGTCTTTAAGATATTAGTGTAAACAGTAGTAGAATGAAGAAAAACACCTCTTCTGTAAAATTGTATAAAAGCCACGATTAAGCAATTACATGTTAATGCAATACTCGGCTAATATTATGATTCCGTACAAGAAAACTAATTAGTATCACAATAGCATAGTTGATAATTAATTTATTTCATAAAGTGATTTGGGATAGTCTACAAATTTATTAAACAATTGCGCCTACCTCAGATGACTGAAAAGGAGTAATCTTGCAAGATGGAAAACGACATGATTTACTTTCTGTCTCACGCGTCATCTGAAATAATTAAATTGATAAGGAGATATTTTAATATGAACATGAAGTATTGATGAATTAAATGTTACTCAGATTTAAATTATGTTTGTATACATATATTACTACGAGTTGAGCCGTGAAATGGTATAAATAAGTCAATTAGTGGCATATTTACGAAATAATGCCGTACTAAGGATATAAAGATTATTCTAAATAGTAAATAGATATTTATAGAATATATATTCAGATCTGATTCATTAATAAGAGAACATACTTGGTTGGAATACATGAAAAACTAGTTAAAAGACCGAAGATATCTTAATGGTCAGCTTCAGAATTTAATCGACTATTTAACACCTTATTATGAAATTGGAATAACGATGAAGAGTTCATCCGATCGATCTGAATAATTTTATGGTATTTCGGGAGCATTTATAATCAATTTTACAATGAGGGGAATGTTGAATAATCTTTTAAGAGTTGCCATTACTAAGAAATTAAATGTGGGTAAATCTCCCAGAGTGAAGGTTCCTGGTCTGCTTTTAATGTATCTAAAGCAAAAAAAGGGGCCAATAACTGAGTTTATATGTTAAAATACTACTCAGACTAAACCCTCTAAAACAAATAATACTCTAGTCTTAATTAGCAATGCTGAACCTTTTGACAACAATACCTCTACTCAATGATCTTGAGTAATTGAATGATAATGTTAGTTCCAA
Organism: Trichoplax adhaerens; assembly: GCF_000150275.1. Taxonomy (NCBI): domain Eukaryota; kingdom Metazoa; phylum Placozoa; class Uniplacotomia; order Trichoplacea; family Trichoplacidae; genus Trichoplax; species Trichoplax adhaerens. The sequence goes on along the minus strand of NW_002060943.1, from coordinate 12,471,416 downwards.
ATCTCGCTCGTCTGATTAAACGAAGTACGCGTAGATTTTTGGTGAAGGAATAGCCCAGTTTACAGTGTTAAAAAAAATAATTCGATTTACTTAATGATGAGATTTGATTAATGCTAGCCATTACTTATTATGAACAGAGCAAAGCGATCTTAATATGTCACACAGTATTTGTACTGCATAACTACTTCCCTTGACAGCTCTCTAGTTCTTGGGCATAGTATTGTAATGAAAGAGCTCCAGTATGATCCAATATTTGTTTAAAAATGCAGCCGTACTCGATAATAATTTCGATTAAAATCGGAAAATGTTTGATGGATAACTCTTACATTTTCGAGTATATTCAGTAAGTAAATATAGTAAGTATTGGGGTATTTGTACTTTGATCTTATAAATCGTAATTATTACGTATTCTTTAAGTAAACAAAGTTCCCCATGTTGTTGATTTGTGTATTAAATACTGCACTGACAGATCTTTAAATTAGTTGTGTCTTACATATACAAGGTAGTTTGTAATTGGCATCCTTAAGGGCGCTCTATCTGATTAATGCTTAGATTTAGTGTACCCGACCAAGGTGTACAGGGTCGCAAAAGAATTGCTGGTCGATATGAAAGCGGTCACAATCGATGGTCCATTAAGAGAAATCCATATTAAAAAATAATGATTCAAATGCTTTCTAATTCATATTAACCTTGCAATTGAAGATCTCTTTGTTTTAGTAAAATGCCATATAAATTCATATAACTGTATATGCTTAAATTTGTTTTATTTATTATATATTATTAATTCCCCTGTAATAATTCACGAAGGGTATGGCAACATCAATCTTGCAATGAAAAATAAATATATAGAATTATTCGATCTAGTCATGTTCCAGAAATCATTTAAATCAATAAAATGCAGCTAGCTAAACGAAACGTGTGCTTTTAAATTAAAATCTAATTTATTGCTACGGCAGGTTTTAAGTATTATACGAGTATAACTTGGCAAAAACTATTTCATTTGTTCTTTCTATTGCAAGACTTTAAATAATAAGCTAGCCACCGGTAAAGGCAAACGATGCGATTATATAATATCGTAGTTTTCCTTATTCTTTTTTGCATTCATTTTAAAGTAAAAGGAATTGATGTAAATCAATGTTATGGAAAAATAATTATCGTAAGATAAATTATTTTCATTATCTAATATTATATAGATTTTTCTGGAAAAATTTCCGTATTTATTTATCGTGTCCCTAGTGCTGTTATAGAATTATTGGAAGAAGATCCAAACAACATACAACTTAGGGGATAATAAAACATATAACTTGTAGTACCAGATGCTTATTAGTGTAGGAAGTGTTAAACGCGATTAATAATACCCCGAAAATAATGCTAGTACAAAAATCTACCGAAATTTTAATGTCTAGGGGATGCTTATGCCTATCCAAATACAAGCAATTTAAAGACTCAACAATTCTATTTCATTTCTCCTATATTACAGTTAGGAAAGTAGCTCGATAGTATTATATAGCAGCTATGGTAATTCTTTATGGATCATTAGTGATCCTCAAGTTGTCGAGAATTTGATGAAAGAGGAATTTTTTCCCGATTTTAAGTATGTAAAAAACATTATGCCGCTTTATTCTACTGGATTGTGGGAGAGCTAATATGATCATATCAGGTAATTCAAATTAAACTATAAGCATATATACTCCTTAATAAAGCAGACTTTTATCTTAAGTTTCGTTGTTTTAACTTTATTATGAAGTAGACGACTTAGATAGGATAAGATATAGACTGCCGCAATACGCAAGTCGCAAAGTACCCTTACTATATTGCTCGATTTAAATAATCAGCATTTTAAGGCGAAATTTAGGACGATGTGCTATTTCATAAGTCCGAAAACTATAAATTTATTATTGTCGTATTTTCTCACATATTTTGAAATGCACTAAATTAACCGATATTTCTTGTCATTTATCTACCGTGCTGTACTTCAAAATCCTAGTTAATGCACTAACAAGCTATGCTCAGTTCATAATATTATACTGGTAGATATTGATATGTCGGAAGATGATTCTCTAACGTAATATGGCATCGATTTTGATTAGTCAAGGTTAAAGTATTGTATTATTCAATTACAGATGGATCATTTCTATTGAAATGCCAGTTTTATTAATTAACGAAAACCACTGTGCATATATCGTATTATTATAAAAGAAATGAAGTAGAACACCATTTGAACTACTTACACACCTGCGTCTATATTTTCCAATCTACTTTTAAATAAGATGAGTCTCACAAATTTTCTATTTCAAATGACAATGATAATTGGCTCATAATTCTTAATTATAAGGATGAAAACAGTCATTCATTTTCAATAAAATATCAATGAAGTCGTGTTTGCGTCATTTTTGGCAGAAATACTTTCATTATTTTAAGTTTATTCAATATTACTGACAGCCTTGATCAGCTAGATCTATACTCTAACTTTTACCAATAGTTGATATTAATTATTCTCTACTGAAAAGATATAATTGGAGCGTTCTGATTTTACGCATCACTGTTTTAAACTAGATCTCGATCCGATAAAAAAAAGATCGTTCTGCAAAGATTCTTTAGAATTCGCGATACTGAACGCTTTCTGCCTAATCAGTCATTATAAATATAAATAGAATTATCTTACTGCCAGTGAATTACTCAAATTTACAGTAACGATACTAGTGGAATATGTACTGTAATCTTGTATTGTCAAGTCCAGAGACGATTTTTACTGTTTCTACTCTAAAATATGATCTATCAACTTGTGATCTAAAAAAGAGCAACTGTGTGCCATAATATTTGCTTAGTTAAATAGTCAATAATGTGCTCTATTATTGATAAAATAGAAGCAAGGCTTGATTCTTCAATACTTTTTTAATAATCTAGGTATTTATATGCCAATTGAAATTAAAATCCAAGTTTAAACGTAGCTTAAAGTACTGATTAATTTTTCCCTGAAGCAATTTAGCCTTATTTTTAATGTTATAGATCCATGACTGACTGTTTTCTAACCTATCGTTTATTTTAAATAGCCGTGCAAGATATACCATATCTCTAAAAACAAAGGTATTACCGCATGACTAATTTCAACATTTCATATATGCGTTTTTATAGTTTGAACTACAAATGGTGATGAAAGTTCCTTAAAAATTAGTTTGTTACAGTAATTTTACACACATTTAATAATTAGAACTGGGTTACTTTACTTATATCACCATTATTAGCGATTAATATATTAAGATTGGGATCAAATAAAGTTGAATACGGTAGTTCATATAGTTTAGAAAGAATAAGTAAGCTACTTTGTTAAAATGACCCTCTCGAGCGGTAAAAATATCATCATCATCAATTTAAGGTCATAATGCCAATATTAGCTTCACTTTAATGGTATTAAAGAAATTAATTCCAATTCGTATACATAGAAGAAATAGCTAAACTGAACTTACTATAAGTATTTAAGAATTTAGGAATGAATTTGATTTATCGGCTATTGTTATGCAGCCATATAACGCAAAACATACTAGAGTAATATGACGCATACATGACACTGGCTAAGCTAATAATTTCAGGGCAGTATTGCAGATTACTCTAGATGAACTAGCTATTTATAACTTTTTGATGTAATATTCTAAGCAAAGTGGCCAATGATATGAAAAGTACCTAAAATTTTTCTTAATTAAAATTTAGAAATTTGGAGACAATAAACACGAATTGCGCGATTCAATTCATGTTTATCAACTTGCAATATTACTTTTATATCGAGCTGACATACAGCATCAGTACTTGGAATAAGAATTTAGAGAGTTGTTTACGACTATGTGGTTAAATATCAATTACAAAATAATTTTAAATACCAAATCAGGTAAATATCCTGGGAGTATATATGTTACTCATAGCAATCTACTAGTATAAAATGAAACTACATTAAGATCAAATACGCCTTTGACAATTATTGAACACCGGTTGTATTTAAAAATTAAAATGCACTGTAGTTAAATAAGCTTAACATTTGTTCAATTTTAGTTTAATTAATATATAACAACCAATATCAAAAAATAACTAAAATTGCTTTAGGACTATAATTTTAGTCCAACATAAGAAAATGAAAGGTGTAGGTACCGGAGGTACCAAACTGTTTAAACTTTTGATAGACTGTAGGTAAAGGTATGATCAAGTCGACGCAAAATAATCATAATGAATACTTAAGGCTAAATAACTGTCTATATCTGCATAAGTGTTGTGTGCGTAAATTTGATGAAATTATTTCCGTAAAATCATATTTTCAATCATTTCAATAAATGCTCATTTAAAAAATCAATCCCATCGATAACCGACTTGGGCTCGTGGACATGGTTGATGTCCTAGCATGTTGCGCACATAAGCATGACGGTATAAGGCTACCGTTGTTATGACTAAATAGGGTGGCTACATCAATGCTAGTAGTCCGTTATCATGCAATATGCAATGCTGTAGCATTTTAGCTTAAATATCACACGATATGCTAACATCAATTATCAATTTACCTTGGTTATGTTGATTGCTAATGGATCAAGTGAACTGAAGAATTGATATCAATCCAAGATATGATATTTGAAATTGAATCTGTGTTAACGCTGCTTATAATTTCTCGATCACAATGATTGAATAAGAAATGATGTAAGGTAACTTAAATACTCTGCCATGCACCTAGTGAGCACCCCGATAGCAACCTAAGGTTGTTTGTTTGTAGCATAATACTGCACAATTAGGTGGTAAAACTAAGGTAACACAAAGGAAAAGCCATTAACGCATGCGTATACTATTCGTGGGTGGTACTAGTTGCTATGGTTTCTATGGAAATTGTTGATATTTTTCAAATGTTATGCAGTATTAGGCTCAATGGAGACTATTAAATTGCAGTAAATGTATCGAGTAACGTAGCAACCACTGCAAATATATTTCCTTTTCAAATCTTCAATTACGGATCTAGTACACAAGGAATGAGCTGCTGAGTACATGCCGCATGGCGGGAGGAAAAAAATTAATCTATATTGCAACGTAGCAGGCTGATGCTGTAGAATTGGACTGAGAAGCATAATACCTTGGACTGTAGGCATCATCAGCGAGATCAGTTAGGCTATCATAGATTGAAAAATGGATCAAATAGATGGTTACGATAAATAAATGGAGATGTTATGGTATTAATTAAAGGATCTTTGATGCAATTTTTTCTCATCTTTTATTCATTCAATCAATGGCTTAAAACTTCCTATGGTCACTTCCCTATAGCATGCGTAAGTGGACTATACTTCCAGGAAAGGTTGTATCACTCAATGATGGATCCACCCAGATACTACAAAGTCTCTGTATAGTCTGTTAAAATTGTCTATTCCGTAACACAATGAATAAGGAATACGTTGAACTCGGCACAAATGAATGAATGACATTGTTATTATTGTTTTCCTCCTCTGTAGACATAGGATACTTAGATACTGCACTCATATTCTATGGTTGCTATAGGTTGCAATTAAATTATGCCGAAACTTATTTATGTTATGATTTGGTATCTTAATGCGATGACGTCAAAGTTGCTGTAGTCATTGCATAAAAGATACGTTGCCCAATACAAGTACATTGTCTAATAGCGTTGGCATCTTTTTCAACCCATTTATTTACGTCCTGTGATCAATACACTTAGGTTGCATAGATATAGATGGGAAAATAGAGAGAAAACAAAAAAATTCCAATTAGTATTGTATTAAATTATTAAAATCAATTGTATGAAATGAAATAATTTAACCTGAAGTGCAGGGTATAAGCACTTAGTTGCATATGAAAGAGCATCATAATATTTTGGAAACAATATGGCCTGTATTCAACCGTATCCAAAAGTGATACCCCGCAAATGAATTCGTAAACAACATGCGATCACCAAGTTATTGACTAGTGTCAATCGGTAATCAAAGTGATTATATAGGGCCAGCCATAATCCATTGGGATAGGTTGCTATTGGTGTCCACAGCTCATCTACATTGGCAACCAAAGATGTGACACAATGTAGATAATAACATTACAATCTATTATTGAAATAATTAACCAAATAACAGAATTGCTTTAGGCTCTGGTAGTTTACCTACCCTTTAAAAATGATTTAGGCAATAAAAACGGAAATAGCACTAAAAATGGATTCCATAAGGTACCGTAATGATGCCAGTATCAATCAATGTTTTGTACTAAGCAACTATGGCTATCATCGAATGTTCATACTAATATCAACGAATGCTGTATAGTGCCATAGCCAACGGTATGAAATAATTATTAGAGTACACCAGATAATAAGACAATATACAAATTTAGCTTATGCTACACTATATGAAACGTGAGAGTGTAGACCACTTTGATATGTACGGTATAACAATGTACACTTGCACAGTCGCAGTCACATACAATGTATAGGATTGGCTGATTCTATGTACTCATTATTAGTAGCTACTTTACCATTACCCAATCCGTTTTATATACACGTTAGGCTGTAGGAACTGGTTTAATTTATGTTGAAAGTCTATGATCATTACTATCGATTTCATCCGCTCAAAGAAAGAACTTGGCTTCAATGATAGTAGTTGCTCTATCAAACGACAAATATTTCTTGTTTTATAATTTTAAGCCTTTCTCTTTATAATAGCCGTATGTATCCATGTCCTCTTGATTACTTATAATTATAGCAGCAATAATACCCCTGCTCACAAAATTTTTTAAATTAACATAAATAACAGTCAAGCCTTAAATGAGCTGAATGATTAAGCACTCTGACAAAGTGCTAGTTGTAATGCCATTTAATGTTTATTAAGTTAAGGTATACACATTACAGTCAATAGCTTCAAAATAGAGCTTCATAAACTTATCTTTTACAAAATGCAGTCATTGATTTACTAAACAACAGGTCCTTCTCTAACGTGAAACACTAAACTTGAGCAGCAGTAAGCTTAATCCAATTTAAACGACAGTTCATTATATAAAATAAAATTACAGTAAGGGAAAACTAACGCTAATCTTTGCTATTTCAAGTAATCAGAGTGCGATGATAATATCAAAAGCTTTAATTCTGTATCTCTATCGCTACATCAAAAACGCAAAGATAGATGCGATATCCAAATACTTTTTAAGTAATATTGATAGCGGACTATATTAGATCAAATATGATGAAATTTTATCTTGTAATCTAGATATCAGATGAATATAAACTGTTCTTGAGCATCATCTTATCCTCTAAATAGTATATTTTGTCAGGACATAGATTGACTCGCAGCAAATAAATGCACACAAATACAGTTCTTGTAACTGTGCGGACTACGAAATACGACCATGAAATAATGATAATCATGGTAGGATAATAGGAGAAAGAAAATTTCTGCTCACACTGCTCGATAAAGTGCGTTGGCATGAGTTTTAGTTTACAATAGGGCCATTTTAAAGCAATATTACATTTTTTAAATGAGCTTAGCAGTGAGATTTGGAAATGCATCCCTCTAACAAACATCGAAGAAAGAATTTATGTTGAGTAGTATCAGCAATTTTATCAAACAACCTGCATTATAAAACGGTCAAAAGAGTAACTCAGCTGTTCTTGTGCCTCGTTCGTTAATGTTGAAGAGAAATGCCTTGAAATAAACTTTTCTTTATTATAATACTCGAGTTGAATGAAATTTTTTTAAAGCCAATATTCTACTGTATTGTGATGAGTGTTCTATCATCGATTTTATGCGACTATCAGTATTTTTAACATCATCTCAGCCAGCAAGAACGATGAAATTTATTTATTGATACATTAACCAGTTAAATAATAACATAAACTTTATTTTGAAGTTTTTTTTAATTAATTGGGTAGTAGATAAAATAGATCAAATACTGTCATGGCAATTCAACATTAAGCAGTAGCATTTATTTGTTACATATTATAATTATTATCCGCTATTGCATGCGATAAATTAATATATTAGTAAACCTGCAAGCCTTTTCAATACTGTTTCGAAAGGGTCATAGACCGAAATCGTATGGAAATCGCTATGCTATTAAGCTATATAATTTCAATATCAGAGCAAAGCCGTTAAGAACTAGCGATTAAACGTACACAGGCGTGGTTTTAAGCCGATGTTACGGCCAGCTTCAGAAAATTATTAGCTTTATAAGGATATGATGGACATAGCACGGCATATATAGCATTTTAGTTTTGAAATTAATAGTTTTGTATGGTCATTTAATCTACAGCCTAATTCAAGAAATAGCTGCTGCGGCAACTATCCCGATCGATATCCTTACGGCATAATTATTAGGTACCGTACTACATAGCTAACATAAAATTCCACGTTTCCGTTATAATATAATGGGTATAAGAAGATGGTAAAAACATCGTCTTAAAATTGTGACCTGGTTATCGCTTCTCCTAATTATTGCTAGTACTGACTACATGTCAGCTTTAATAGCGTTGTATGATTGTATTATTTATCCTCTCACTCAGATTAATTTAACATTAATTGACGGAGAAATTACCTTATGCGATCAAGATAAAGGCACGATTCCTTTATTGCAAAATTAAAAGCCAACACAGTAATGAATTACAAATTAAACGTTTTAGTATTATAACTATGAAAGTATACAATAATATTTTAGTCAATTCTATGCGTGGAATTAATTTTAGCCGTAGTGAATAGATCGGCTATGCAATTAAACTATGCGCTTATTCGTTACCAGTCCATATGTAAATTGAAACTGCCATTGCTACTACTACATCGTATATTACTGGAAGTTCATGACTAGCCATTTAATCATGATATCATTTAACAACCGTGGTATAGGTCGTAACTGATATTTAATCCTAGTGATGCGTTTGTCATTTCTTCAGAATTTAATTGCATTGAATGTCATACTAGCTGATATTGATATTGTATCATGAATGGATATGCTCGATGGCGTTCATTTAATCATACGCTCTTTTTTATTAATACTAATTGGTAAGCACATCTCCTGCACTTTCTTATAATTAGTTCTGCCTTTGACTTCAGCGTATCAACATCTTTATTTTGAAGCTTATGAAGTATAAAACACTGAAGCTAACCATCAGCAAATTCTTAAGCTCTCTTTGGAAGTCTTCAAAGTTGGTCTAGTTTTCCGTTTAAGACTTTTGTATAATGGTTATTAATCGCTATCGTTATGATAGGTATCGAATACGATTTTCTCTATCATGGATGGTCTCTTATTATTATTTTCCCATTTCTTTTTTAAACTTCCGCAATGATGCGTAACTTAAATAAATTATCTTTATTAATCTCAGTCTTGAAAATCTTGATATGACGACACTGTAAGTATTACAATCAGTTGATAGTGATTAGCCCTGGCATCATTCCTTTTTCCCAGTAACTTAAGAAATAATATTTAAAGTTAGATTTCTATTATTTTGGCAGTACCCACTGTTATACATTCGAGAGAATAAATTAACTAGTCCACTATATATGATTAGCTTTTTACTATTAGAAGCAAAGAAACTAATGGTGGACTCTCTTTTAATTTTTTAAATTTAAAATTTATACATTAAATGTAATGTAGGTATGTTTAAGCGGCGGTGTGGTTTGTTAATCTCCATCGTGCCGTATAAGAATTGATCGTAATTCTAACTTCATTCTTGAACGTTAGTTATTTGGCGGTATGATTATTTCTTTCCGAAGTACATTCAATTTTTTCCGCAGTACTAAATTTCTGAATGGCCATAAATGTTTAACAGGTAGAGTACAGGTATATTCAGTAAGATAAAATTATTGAATAGATCACGACAGCAATCATAACTTGAATCATGTTGATATGAACCTAAAGTTTGAGCAAATAATCAACTAAAGTTGACCTCCTATCCAATTCAATGGCGTCGATGATGCGAAACAGGTACAATACAAGGTAAATTACTACTCATAAAGATGATGTCGCGATATTTTACTGCAGAAAGTTACTAAAAATTAGTTATATAGTGAACAGTTGCGCGTGTGATTTTGTACCACGTTTACTGTCACATGAGATTGTAGTCCAATTTGCTAATACTATTTACGGTATTAAATTGATGTATGTAGTTAATTTTAAATTATAGCGTTTGTGATTCTATATCATATCGATTGATATCGTGAATTAGTTAAAGTAGATTAAACATCATCTGCTCTAGTATGGCTCTTGGCATAGTCTCGTATTATATATATGTATTGCAATAAATTTAATGACACAATTAGGACAAATATTCTCAGATAGCTCTGCTATAGTTCTGTAAATAACTCGCCATTTATAGAAAAAGTACAATACACTAGATAAGATTTGTGTACTATGGATAGAAAAGGGTTCGCATATCTGTTGAGTGTTTGGTTTTCGAAAAACTAACAAACTCTCATGTTGAAATCCATAAAAGTAAGAATAAGCATTGCCGTTTAAGTCTCCGTATCATTTCTATCATTGGAATTTCCACTATAATTGAGGTATGTGATTGTAGTTCGAGTAGTATATCATTACTAATATTTTACGGTATAAAATTGCTATAAGTTGTTGTACAGCACAGTTCAAAAATGATCTATGTGATTTAGTACCATATCGATTGAGGTATGTGATTGTAGTTCGAGTTGTATATCATTACTAACATTTTACGGTATCAAATTGCATTAAGCAGTGATACAGAACAGTGAAAACGTGGTCTATATTATTTTGAATCACATCGATTAAGGTGCGCGACTGTAGTTCGAGTTATATATCGTTACTATTTTTTTTAACGTTACTTAATTGCGATATGTAGTAATACAGTTTAAAAATGACGTATATGATTTCATATCATTGCCATCTGTGATTGTAGTTCAAGTTCTATATCACTGATAATATTGCTAATATTTTTACGGTGTAAAATTGCTAGAAGTAATTAAACAGTTAAAAATTACATATGTGATTTGTATCATATCCACTGCCATGTGTGTTTATTCTTCCAGTTGTACATCGCTGCTAATAGTTTACAGTATAAAATTGTTATAAGTAGTTATACTGGTTAAAAATTGCCTACGTGAATTTTTTTGGCTTATCCATTGCCACGTTTGATTGTAGTTAAGTTGTGTGATTAGTTGCGTGTGTGATTTTGTATCCTATCGATTGAGATGTTTCATTTGAAGTTTAAGTTCTCTTTCGCTGTTACCATGTTACCGTATCAATTTACTATAAGCAGTTATACAGTTCAAAAAAAAAAATCGCGTGTGTGATTCTGTATCCCATCCATTACTGTGTATGATTGTAGTTCAAATTGTATATCGCTGCTAATGCAAAAAGCGAATTGCATTGATAGATGTTCTACATACAGGGGTAACTGATACACGTAAGTATTAATTTACGGCCTATATCAAGTACTGTAAAGTCTATTAACTTGTAGACGGTGTTACTGAAACGTAAAATAAATAAACAAAAATTGAAATTAAAAATAAATCAAAAATTGAACGTTGTGAATGCAGAGAAAATGAAGGGCCTAGGGTAAACTAGTAACAAAGATTAACCCATCCTACTCTACCGCTGATAACCCGTGTAACCATCGGGTTAGGTGATGGTATACCCATGTTTTGATCGCCAAGTGCATTTGGATCAGCGGGGAAATGCCGACCGCCTCTGCAGACCTCTGCAACAATCTCGTTGGAAAGAAGGCAAAGCAAGACAGTAGAGTGATAAGGACGATTCAAGAATGGATGAAACTGTTGAAAGTGTTTTTTTTTTCATTATTGTCCACAAGCTGATTCTTAGATAAGTCCGATTTTACCAGATAGATTAAAACTATCAGCCACGTCCTCTCTCTGGCAGTCATCTACCATGTAGATTCTTACATGCAAATTATTCATGGACAGTAGGCATTTGTTATCATAGGAAAGCTTCTCTATGAAGATGAATTGCTAGAAAGTTGCCTATATTGATTCATACCCAAACCAATGATCATTGTAGGACATTTTTCAATCTTGTACAACGACATCAAATGCTGTTTTATTAGTCCATGTTGTCAATCCTCAACAATGCGATAGTCATTCAGGTTCATTCTGAAGCGTTGTTGTTGACGCACTACTATTGACTTATTCCATCGCTACACCGCCCATCTTGATGTTTAATAGTGCAAAGTAAGGTTGTAACCTTGACTAGAGCTGCCGTAAACGGTCTACAATTGCTCCTTGTTTTTCTTACTTCTGTGATGATTTTAGCAAATCAACTTTACTTTAGCGCATGGGAAATTAGTTTTGTTTTTATTGACTGTTGAGTTTATTTTTGACTCTGATACAACTGTACTGAACGTCGCCAGTAAGCGTCTCTAGTCTACAGTGTACACTCAGGTCTAGTGTACAGTATAAAGGGAAATGGTGTGCAGTAGTAAACTGGATAATTGATGGACTAGTCAAACTTTCCATTTTCTACAGTGCCTAGTGGCCACAATATACCACCGGGACTACTGAGGAAAACAGTCGATCACATCGCAACAGCAACCCTCAAATCAGCCGCAACGCCTGCTGGCATTCCCCACTGGCCACGATGTAATTAGTTTTATTTATATTGACTGTTGAGTTTATTTTGGACTCTGATACAACTGTCCAGAACGTTGCCAGTAAGCGTCTATAGTCTACCGTGTACAGTATAGAGGGAAATGGCATACAGTAGTAAACTGGATAGTTGATGGACTAATCAAACTTTCAATTTTCTACAGTGCCTAATGACCACAGTACTGTATACCACCGGAACTACTGAGAAAAATAGTCGATCACATCGCAACAGCAACCCTCAAATCAGCCGCAACGCCTGCTGCATTCCCCACTGGCCACGATGTAATTAGTTTTGTTTATATTGACTGTTGAGTTCATTTTTGACTCTGCATGATTTGATACAACTGTCCTGAACGTTGCCAGTAAGCGTCTATAGTCTACCGTGTACAGTATAGAGGGCAATGGCATACAGTAGTAAACTGGATAATTGATGGACTAGTCAAACTTTCAATTTTCTGCAGTGCCTAGTGGCCACAATATACCACCGGGACTACTGAGAAAAATAGTCGATCACATCGCAACAGCAACCCTCAAATCAGCCGCAACGCCTGCTGTATTCCCCACTGGCCACGATGTAATTAGTTTTATTTATATTGACTGTTTGAGTTCATTTTTGACTCTGATACAACTGTCCTATCGCCAGTAAGTGTCTACAGTGTACAATATAGAGGGAAATGGCATACAGTAGTAAACTGGATAATTGATGGACTAGTCAAACTTTCAATTTTCTACAGTGCCTAGTGGCCACAATATACCACCGGGACTACCGAGGAAAATAGTCGATCACATCGCAACTGCAACCTTCAAATCAGCCGCAACGCCTGCGGCATTCCCCACTGGCCACGATGTTGACGACTTTTGTACCATAGTGTGGCCTAGAGAGCCTTTTTTAGGGGAGTCTATGCAGTGGGAAAATGTGGAACTTTACTATATGACAGTAGTGTGCTTTGGATGCTGGTACAGCTATAGTGTACTATGTTCGTTCAGCTACGCCCATGTCTGCCCCTGTAACATGCTTGTCAACCAAGCAAACATGGCAGGAACTACTAGCAAAATCGAGTAAAAAAATCAAATAACACCATGACACTAATTGCCTCACTAATTAATAACTGGAATCCATTGTAGCAATGTCGTCCAGTACTTATAACGAGCGAAAGATGTGTACTCTGTATGCTGGTGTGACATGCGGCTTGGCTACAAGCATGGAATATTAGAAAAGTTTTCTTTCTAGTCATTTATGCAGAGAAGTCTGCAACTTGCGTACTTTTCGGGTACAATGTCCTCGCTTGTTTTGCTGGGGTATGCTTATGCTGTCCATTTGCAATAGTTAATGTGTACTATTATGCTCTATGTATGTGTTGCATGTACTTATTTGTATTAAATTTCATATCACCCGAGCCGGTACTTCATTGCAGCAATGTTAAATGAACTTTTTCCATAGGCTGTCTTCATCCCCAATGTGGGATTGCGCATTGACAAGACACTACCAAATCAACACTTGCTCGCCATGCAAATGCTGGCAGTATGACCCAAGGAAGTGATATCCTTTTGCAGGTAGAAGTGATCGATAGCGATTAGGATGAATTCAACAATTTTACCCAGCTTAATCAATTATCCGAGAAAGAATCATCGTGATTGGGGACGAAAGTCAGCATATAACAATACTGTACATCCATTGAATTGAATTTATTGACACTGTAATACAGTAAGTCTCTGGAACGGGGTATCATTCAGATGAGCACCTGCTACTGTGGTTAATAATAATAAACATCGACGTGACTGTACGCGTAAATGCTAACGGCAACAAAGTAAGGTAAACAAGGTGAATTAAGCCTAGAGCATGAGTTAATTATTAGCTATTCACATCCCTGGAATGTATTTTATTCTGTTGCAAATTCCTGGCGGCTCTGGCTGAGTGGACTGTAATCCGTTTTTAATTGAAACAAATTCTTATGCTACGAACCACTACAACCCGAGCTTAGCTATGAGCAGACATCGATGCAATGAGCCAATGACTTCAACTTTAGGCCATCTGCTCATGATTATCATGTATCTGCTAAAGAGCTGATAATGCAGAGTGATGCTATAATTATCATTAGCGCTCTAAATATGAAGCTCTTTTCACCCTTTCTACAGTGTACAAGGATGGATTTTTCCTTTACAGCTTCTGAAATGTAAATAAAATACGTGTAAACACTACAGTATTCTGTATGTGTACTGTCGGTGTACTATAATGGAGCATAGTTGAAAATGGAATGACTTTTCTGGCAATTCTTGTGTATGAAAGATTGTTATTTACTGTTAATATAATTACCCACAAATCGCTTAACCATGCCCCGAATATTACAGCAACACAAGTATGGCAGGGTAGACGGGAGTTAGCGGTTAGTTAAGCAATCATAAATAAATAACTACGTTATTATTATTAATTAAATGTCCTGTTCAAGTTGATCGTATATTACCATGCAATGCTACCTTACAGTAAATTTTTGTAGTCTTAAAAGGGTATATTGTAAATAAACACTAACTCTTCTCCATTAATCGTCAGCTATCATTACTCGTGGTGATCATGAAGCGTTTCTATCTCTCTCTTTATAATTCATTAATTATTCTCTAATGTAGCTGTATACACATACTATGTCTTTTCTATAACTATCCCAGTCACCATAATACTATTCAATATACTGTACTACCAGTACTAGTGGACTCTACTTTGCAATAATGTTACGAAAGCTAGCTTCGTTTAATGACGCAGTCACGAATAAATAAGCTCAGCAAATCAATCACCGTAACCATTTGAAAGCATTAAACTCTCCCTCTGCTTTAGTTGTTCTTAGCTAGTATTACTTGGCTAAAGCCATCTACCTATAAATTGTATCATGACATGAAGGATTGCTTAAGCTTCAGCGCTGTCCTACAGATAGCGAACTTTCGCCAACTTTTTTACTGTCACACAGTATTGTACACACTCCTTGGTGCTAGACTTACAGTGTACATATCGCAAAACTTCATCGAATTGCTGCAATATTATCACTTAAAGTCTATTTGTGATGAATATGCTCACCGGATTCTCTAATGCCACGCATTAACGTAAAACAGTGAACTATTTATAAGACAAGATATGCCAAAAATCGGAATACAAGCCATGGCGATTTTAACTTCACTTTTCTGTCAATAGACAACAATCACAACATTGATCCGAAAGCCGTCCGTCCAGTACTGTACGATACATTGCAGTGTAACTGTTTCTTGATTATGGTATAAACATAACATCTACAGTACAGTACATATGTACAGTACTGTATCCTCATTACGGTACAGTACAGGATTAAGTTGTTGAACTTCAAACAAGAGAACCGGACAGATCCTCATCTCACTTCACATATAAATTCAATTCAATTCAATTTTCCTTCCAAGTCGGCTCCTGATAGACTTACTGTTAACGCTGAGATGCTGGCTATGCTGTGCTCGAAAATGGACATCTCGCATTGGATAGAGTAAAAGAAACATCATGCATTCTTTGCCTTTGCAAGACATCGATCAACTCTATAACACAGCTAATAAATATATTCGTTTGGCTTCAAGATGCTTTATCGGTAAATTAAAGATTATTTTAGGAATAAAGTTAGTCATCAGTTGTTCGTTTGCAAGTTACCTACTATAGAAGATCGAAATGCCTGTAGGATATTTCTCGCAGCTAGTACAAAACTTACAACTTGTACGGTATCAATGAATATCAAAAAATGTCATTATAGCGGCGAATATAGCCTTAAGTAATACAATCTACCCTAAGCGACATTGATAACAAAATACCAAAGTTAACGAATAGTTTCCTTGATCATTTCAAAAGGTGTAAATCAAAGTTCAAACAAAGCTGCTAGGTTACCTTTATCTATCACAGAGGCAATGACGGCAAAAGAGGATAAACCAATTTCTGATAAAAGCATAACCTCAGGTAAAGAATACATACGGTAGATGTGACAACTTGTTCAAGCCTGCTGTTGTGTGACATGTAACTAAATGTTGAATTAGCATACAGTCATTGCCAGAAACTTAAAATTGACTCGTATATTTATTCTATGGGATACCGTGATTTTTCGTCATACAATTTGCAGAAACAATGGGAACATCTCAATGTCCAATCAATGCCAGATCGCCGTCAGAAAGGATTACACCTCAGATGAAACGTAGCCTAGAATCGATTAAGGCTCCCGTTATCCTCTACAGGCGTAACGACATTCAAAAATCAATAAGTAATACAATCATTATGTAATAGAGTCATTTCGCGTACCAAAACGTAGTATCTGAAGAAGTCATACGCATCTCTAGATCTAGCAAATGATTGTACTTGCTTTTAATATTTCAGAATGGTAGATGGTGATTGATTATTTGTCCATAGTAAATATAGGAAGCCCGAACGGTTTACAGTATAGAGATATTACCGTAATTACTATTATTCAGTAACCCTTTATGCTGTAAATTGCTAAGAACAGATTCTCCTCATAGCTTGAGTCTTACTACAGAAGAAATAGCACAAATAAAAGTAATAGAATGACGTAAAATCCGAATTTTTTCCAATACATTTAAAATCGAATAAAAATCTTTCTTGAGATCGATTTATGTCCAATTTATTTTGTAATATATTACAAATTTCCATGTTAATTTCTAGGGCTATCCGATGCAGATCAAGAACGCTCAGTAAAACAAATGGAGCAATACATATTTTCATTGCCGAAGCAAGAACCATTTCTGCCGCCTCAGATACCGATGATTACCTTAGCAGATCCTAATGTAAAGTACCAATCTAACTTTCTGTGTCATTGCAATTCAATTTGTTATGAATGTTGTCAGAAAAAAATTATTGAAGTCAATTACTTTAAATGCAAGTCATCGTAAGTAACGGCCGAAAAGCTAATAGCTGATAAAAAACTTAGTTATTATATTACATGTTACATTTTATACTTTTTGAACATTTACCAGCAAGGAAAGAACAATGCAGTGCTATTAATTTACTAGTCATTGCAAGCCAATCTAATAATAAATATCATTTTAAGTGTGCAAAATCGAGGGTATAGATGTTTAAATGACTACACATGCATTGTTGTGACTTGCAATTCTAAAATATAGATTTATGAAGCTGGTGAAAGTTATAGTGTTCATGATTATCAATACCTTTCATCCGAACGCGATGTTGCTCTTTGGCACACTATTCAGTCATCACCTGGAAACTGTAACATTTTCGTCAGAAATTTATCCGTGCAAGTTACCAAAGATATTTTATGGGAAGCTTTTAAACCTTTTGATTCCAAGAATGCTGCTATAACGGTAATAGCTTAGTACACCTAAGGTTTTTCTCTCTCACACCGTTAAAATTATTTAAATTTTCGCTTGTTTTATACTTCAATCTATTTAAATAGGTAAATATTATTCGGAATCCCTCTACTAAGTTACCTAGAGGATTCGGATTTGTTATATTTACTAACAGAAGATCAGCCGAAGAAGCAATGATTTGGTACCTTCAACAATTCTACTGCTATTTTATTATGACCTATGATAACTATAACATGGAATGATTTCTTACGAATTATTAACTCTTAAGACTTACCTTTGATTTTTGTAATTAATGTTGTAGTATGCAAGATTTCGAATTGTTTGGACGAAATATGCAGTTAGGCTGGGGAAAAAGTTTTCTTGATCAGCAGCCAGTAACAAAAGCAAAGACAGGTGACATTGATTTAGATACCGTTAGCATTCAAGAATCTAATACTGATCTAATATATAATGCAGCAGATAAACCGAAAAGGTAATCATGGTATTAATCAATTGATCAGCTCATCAGTAGCATTTAACATTTTAACTCGCTTCAAATAAACTTATTTTCAGAAAGCGTAGTAGATGGGATGTGGTCAATTGCTCAAATGATCCTAAAAGCAAACCGAATACACAAGTAAGAATCACTGTTTAATTTCAAATATTTCTTGCAAGAATCACCTTTAGTAACAATTACTGTATACTCCTCTTTCGGTTATGATTTGAGATAAGCATGTAAATTTATATTGATAATCAATACAAATTGGGATAATTAGGTATACTGTTATCGCTTTCCACTACTTTAAACCAGCTACATTTTCGGCTAGTATGATAATAACGTCTTGCTAAATTTCCGTTTTATAAATATACAAAATATATAAAAGTGCTGACTTGTCGATAATTATTCTAAAAGATTACGTTGAAGTCGTCATCAATCAATTCTGCTGATCTTATTGAAAGGTTAGAACTCCGCTCCAGTTCAAACTGTGATATTTTTATTATATTGCTGAGCCTATTGTAAAACGTGAAATAGCTACTGAGTAATAAGGTTGATGTAACTATTATAGGTTAAAGAAAGCTAGTAATAGCTTAGTTTGGCTAACAAAGCAGCAAGTAAAGGCAAAAGTACAGTAACAATTATTACGATTGAAGCGTGTCAAATATGAAATATTTTTAAAGATGCATTTAAACTTTATTTACAGTTAAAGCTGGTATGCAAGGAACTACGAAATACCGGAGTGACTGGTCATATCGGTGTTTTTGGAATGTATTATGAACCTGATAATCGTAGGTTGTATGTACGTTACAGTGTCAATGTCAACATGGCTACATTAATGTTAATATTCGCCAAATATGGTTCCGCGAAAGTCAAAGCTAATGAAAAAAAGCAGGGTAGAGCAACCGTAAGTATCGCTCATAGTAACGACGATAATGTTGTTAATCTAGCAATATCCCCGAGCCGCTGTACTGCTCTTATCATTCATTTCTTATGTACTATTAATCAATAGCGAAGGACAGGATGCTGATGACATGTTATACTACATTTCGTTCTAGGGTAGTGCATTTGTTCAGTATGACAACGCGGAAAGTGCTTTGAAAGCAATGAACGAATTAAATGGAGAAGTACTTACTTAAAATAATTCTACGAATTCTCGTATTTCAGTTGTAGTTACAAACAGTAGTAATACTGGATGAGTTATGACTTTGTGAATTGATGCAGTATATTCAATTTGATATTTATATAGGAAGTTGGTGGACTACCGTTACAATTAGCGATTGCTGAGCCTGCTCATTCGCGTAAAGTTCTTAATAGTTAGATACCCGTATGCTGTACTTACCTGAGGCACGAGTTCCATTTAATGAAACTCATGCATAACAATGGATTCTTCCTTATATCGATATGATCGACAAACATCTATTTTATGATTATGAATTAAAATCATTATTATATCATTTACGGCAAATCCCAATTATCCATTGTGTTACGTCTTGATTTTGTGTATAACGAATTGGCAACGCTCGAATGATGTTTACTGGCACACATGCGTATTTTGTACTTGAATATCCGAACCTAGCTGAAGAGATTAGGCTTTAAATCACCAGTAAAATTATTCTCGATAGTCAAACCCAAATGATAATGATAATATTGATTCAATCATCAGATGATACCGGCTGCTAGTAAATATTGTTCTACTATCAGGGATAAATAGCTAATCGAGCTTGTACTAGTAATAAGCTCTAATATACAAACTTTGAGTGGGCTCGCATATTGGCCGATGTGATACAGTAGTAAGCGAATGAGAACCAATTTCGGGCCCTTATAATTCTGAGCAATAAATCTAATTGGCTATCGTAATTGAAAAATAACTTTTACACAAATCCTTGTGTTCCGAATAGCAGGCTTACATAGATCATCGCCTTTGCTATTGCCGCTTGCACGTGCAATACTGTATGTTGGATAGCAAGCCCAATCTCCTATTAATTATAATTATATAGTTATAATAAAAGTGTTTCACAATAACTATCTTAGTCAAATGATATTTTTCTAAAAGGCTTTAGGAATAGTAGAGCAATAATTAATTATTACAAGAATCTAGTCTAAAATTTGAAGTATTCCGAGCTCAAAGTGAAGTGCAGTCTCTTTTCCCCCGTGAACTCATCTCTGCAGTTCTTATATACTGTACATTTCATTAAATCCATTTATGACAACTTGATTAATCTACAATCAGAAATGAGTCATCAAACGGAGCACTTTTCTCAAATAGTACATCACGATCTTCTACAATCTAAATCATTCTACTTCAGATGTCACTACTCTTCTATTAAGGTTAACGTCTAGCCCCTTAAGGGCATCTTAACAATTACAGTGTTTCTAGCCACATAAATCTTGTGCTATAATTAGTCATCGACAATTTCTAATATAGTAGTTAGCAATCATCTAATATTAGCTTCTCGATAATATCTATTCAGAGTAACCTAACTATATCAAATATAGCCATCCTTATAGTCAAATATGGTTGCATCACTACAATAGTGTACAGCCGGGCAGGTATCTCCGGATGCAATCACTGTAATTAGCTCAGGAGTCGAAATAGTAAGCTACGGATAATACTAACAAGTGAATTGTAAAGATAAATTTTTCAAAATAATAATTCTATCTTGTAAATCGATTTACCTGTACTTCTTCTTATTATTAGGAATTTCTATACAAAAGATTTAACAAGATGATTTGAATAGTATATAATTATAATTTGTTCTTCAACTGTCGCCTACGACCACATCACGTTGAATACACCCGTTCTCGTCTGATCACGGAAGTTAAGCAACGTCGAGTGGGGTTAGTACTTAGATGGGTGACCGCTTGGGAATACCCCATGCCGTAGGCTCCCCTTCGTTTTTGTTTTCAATTATGGTAGTCACTTTCACTATACTCTACACTGTACTGTACTGTTTACTGATATTTTGTTGACAGCGATTTTGGTCTAATTACTTTATACACTTGATTTTAATTGAACCAATCCTACTTATAGTCCTATTGATATATTAAATTATAGACCTACGTATGGTATATTGATAGGGACTACTCATAATGGTATGCGTAAATGAAGAAAAAAAATAAGAAATCGTGCTATCTGACGCGATTTTGTTAGGCATATCAATATATATGTTTAATGTATCAGTAGGACAGCTTAAACGAAGTTGTACAAAACATATTGTGCAAAATAGCTAGGGCTAAGCTGCACCTCTACGCCTGTCCATAGTTTGGTTTCGACGCAAATCTGCTTGATGTTCTCTTTCTCCAAAAAGAATAAGAGGCGCGGACTGACGTACTGCGATACGCCTGCTATGGACTTAAATGAAGCTACATGTTCTACTTCATCAGCCAGCTTGGATAATCAATCGCTATATCAGAAATTCCATTTCTTTCTTCGTTTTATACAGCTGGCTTTTAGCGGCGATCTTCATGCTTGTGCAATTTAAAAAAAATTTTAGATTGAGGAGCCTACGGCATGAGGTATTCCCAAGCGGTCACCCATCTAAGTACTAACCTCACTCGACGTTGCTTAACTTCCGTGATCAGACGAGAACGGGTGTATTCAACGTGATGTGGTCGTAGGCGACAGCGAGTTTCGCAATTGTCTCTTTATACCATTAGTCACATGCAGGTACTGTAATTGTGTTTATAGTGGTCTCAGTACAGTACTGTACTGTACTGTCATCAATCATATGATCATCAGGAGAACTAAACCCAAGGCGACCTTAACCTAGCGTAACTTTCCGTTATACAGTTTACTAGACAAGCCTAAATATTTACCGCTCAAGTTCAGGTTATTGACATTGTTGTCATCGAAGAAGGGATTGAATAAGAAATAAATGGCGACTGTTGGAAAAAGTAAGTAGTTTTCCATCCTGTCTTCATATCGTCGATCTTGCTTGCAATGGCTGATTCATTTTTCAATCCTGTCAAAGCTGTTGATAGAAATGTTGATGAAACTTGGTAGTAAATGACGGGTTATTTTATGCTACTCCTTTTGCTAATAAACCAATTCAGGATGATGCGAGTCTGATTCTCCTTCATTACTACTACACCGATACGAAAGTATCAAAAATCGACTGTATTTTTTGGAACAGCAATATTAGCCTAAATTATCACCAATACTACAGTATGTAAGAATTAGACAAGCTGTATGAGTTGGAACAAAAATCGCTCAATCAGTGATTGCCAAATACTGTACAGAGTACAGTGTACGCTGTACAATAATTAATTTAATCAATTCTAAGTAGACATCGAGCGTTTCATCTTTTAGAACGAGATTACGCTTTTGCACGATTGATCTAAAGTATGCTAGTAGGATATTTGAATCAGTTGATACCCTCTTATTATCAATTATGACACAGTACTAAGATATATTTGTCTTTCTTGCCACCTAAAAATAATTCTGATGACTCGGACGATCTTGCCATAAACTTTCGATTTAGCCTTAGCAGCAATTCTGCTTTGCTGTTTGGTAGCAACTGCGACATCGTATAAGAGGTAAAGTTTTCTTATAGATCATTCTCTCGCATGCAGATTATTTAGAAATACGATAAAATATAAGAATTACTAATGGCCGAAATGTATTACTTACAGTATCTACTGTAGTGACATAGTTTTACTTAGGCAACAATTTATTTCCATTCAGCATAATGAGCTTACAATGGACATTTATATTTTTAAGTTTCCAGTAATTGTTGGTAATGGTACGATAATTATAAGACTGTATAGTCTAGGAGAAATGGATATAAAAATAACCTTTTAATTACTTTCGAGTTATCTATTATGATATGATATTGACAACGATGGTTTACTACTACTGCTGTTTGTTGTAGAAATACTTTGGTTAACAGGCACCATTCACACGATCATAGCTGGGATTATCTATTATTTGTAAGAGAATGGCCAGCTGTAGCATGTATGTCTCCGGTAAGATTACTAAATTAGTAGATATGGAATATGTTCGTTACAAGGTCGATTACATCATTACCAACCATGGAGCTATTATTAACGAATTAACTATCCATTGATACTGCAGTATGGCATCGTTTCACTGATATATATTGTCTTTCATGTAAAATTTCTAATCTCCATCAATGTCATCTATGAACCTAATGATTCGAAATGAGAATTTTAGATTTATAACGATGCTAAGAATTTGCACAGTATATTACTCCAATGTCAAACCGTCTAAATTTAAATTAAATGCTATCCAATTTGTATCATACAAATTCATCCTCTACAGTATCCATTCGATTACAACAGTATAGCAAACGCAATCATGCTTTATTAACTGGTTAACTTGTGCCTATATTTGTATCTATACGGCAGGATGCTCAGAGACATGACTGCTCTGTGCCGAACGTGGTTCATAATTGGACAATCCATGGATTATGGTTATTATTAATGCAATAAACTTTTCACGATGATGAAGTAGAAATAACCGCACCGATTTAATTATTTAGCTATGTCGCTCCTTTCTATCTTTTAGGCCGACTAAGGAACACACTGAAGGCCCTAATTACTGTAATGATGACGATAAATTCGATGTTAATAAAATAAAGGTATGACGTTTTCGAATTTTGTGGATTTGTGAAGTACCTTGGCACTGTTTCACGACTACTAATACTATTATCGTTGATGTGATAGAGTCTAATCCCTATGCTTGATCGATTTTGGCCGAATTTATACAGTGATGAAAGTCCTTCGTCATTTTGGTATTGATATTATAGATTTTGATTCAGTATTTCTTGTAGTGAAATAGAGCGGATAAAATGCAAATATTAGAGTTACCTTGTATCCATGTATATTTGTAATTTGAAAAAAATTAAATTAAAGGAAACACGAATGGACTAAGCATGGTACCTGTGCCATGAGTCTAGCAGCATTGGGAGATGAATTAAAATTCTTTTCGACAACACTGAAGCTCAACAAGAAGTTTAATATTGATAGGTTAGTTTAGAATTGTATTGACTGTTTTGTTGTCCTACCATTTCACGCTCATTAATTTCATTAATACCGATCTCGTAAGAATGACGTCTTTGTTACGTACAATTTATTCCTATTAGTGCACT
Source organism: Trichoplax adhaerens (assembly GCF_000150275.1). Lineage (NCBI taxonomy): Eukaryota > Metazoa > Placozoa > Uniplacotomia > Trichoplacea > Trichoplacidae > Trichoplax > Trichoplax adhaerens. Next base: position 12,446,919 of record NW_002060943.1, on the reverse strand, counting down.
TTATGATGCAAACATTGTTCCATCAGACAACCGGCAATACATGGTATGTTTCATTTTCCGTTGTTAACGCTTCCCTAGCCATATTTATGAGCAATCTTGCTATCTGCTTTATGCAATGATTATTAACAGTATACATGCAAAACTCTATGCTATACTCGTATTTAGTTGAGTGACATTAAACAAGCCATCGGGCAACAGTACAATACTGAACCAATTGTGGACTGCTTACAAGTTAGTTGGTTGTTAAATTTCTAGAGTAGATATGAAGAACTGTGCCAATTTTGTTAACTATTTTCTATGATGTTTTCAGGGTGATAATGGCCAGTATCTCTTCGACATACGCATTTGCATAGATAAGGAATTTCAGGCGCGTTCATGTGATGGAGGTAGCAGCCATGAGTGTGATGACAGCCAACCGATTAGGTTTCCACCGATTCATAATGGCACAGCTAAATTTATAAAAGGTTTACATTAATATAGATTTCCATTCGTAAGTGGCAAGGATATACTTTAGCAAAACGAACTTTTAGGCAGATGATTAAACTAATGACCTGGAAAGTTAAATGCCACTCCAGATTATAGTCGGCTTTCTCCATTTTAGCTTGGGAATCCTGTATTTTGATAATGTAACTAAAGCTTTTTAGAAATTAAGAAAGATATCAATCTGATACCTTCAACGTACAGTACTTGAACCTTGACTTAATTGTAATTCTTCACTCTTGACTTTAACGGCCTAAATTTTATCTGCCAGTTTATGATATTATATTGGTAGAACAACTTTATCACTCCAAAAAAAGTATTTCAGCTATTGAGTCCTAGAAATTTGAACTAGTTTTAAAATAATTCAACATAACGAAATTTGCATGCTGCTGTTCGTATAAGTGATTCAATAATAAATTGTATTTTTATAATGATAATTAATAAAAATTGCTATCGATGGCTTTGGCTACTTCATTGTGTGCAGCATGCATGTAATTTCAGTACATCTTACGACTCACAGTGACTTAATTTGTTGCTGATCAAGTGGCCAGTAGATTGAAACTGCAAAACATAACTAGTGGCGATGCTTGCTATTTCTTAACCGTTTCGGACGTAAGTAATGACTACTTACTGTATTCTAAATTACACCCACATTACATGTGTTACCATGAACACAATCCTACGAATAGATCGCTTAAACATAGAGTAAAAGCTGAAATGAATTCGTCTGCAATATGTGTTTACCTGCGATTATTGCCGATTACACTTCTTACTCATACATGTTAAAGGGCATGCATTTACGGCAGTAACGAAATCATTTAACCCAGCGATGTACTCTTTTTTTATATCAATTCCATTAATTCAAGGCAATATTGCAATATTTTCGTATTTTTAACTGATGGATAGAGAGAGTGCTAACTTGTAAAGAGATGTCAGAAATAGTTTGCAGGCTCAGTCTGATGATTATGCACTGTATCGATGTAAATCACATGATGGAAGGCTACCAGTATCCATTAGGCTGTACTATACTTCAACGAACGTATAGTATCATCCGCTTTTGGCTTGCTGTCAACATTGTCCCAATGCTGATACATGTTTTGCCTAATAAGCCTACAGCGTAGGCAGTCAACTTCAAAACAGCAATGGATGAAGGGCGTTCGATCCACGCATCCAGACTGTGGCAATTGCCAAGATAAAATTATATTTAACCTTATAGATTCAGCGTTATCTATTGATCTTTATTTATTTTATAAACCACTGACGCTTTTAATGCGCAATTTTAGCTTTACAGTAAGACAATAATAAAATTTCCACTATAAGAGGAAGAACAGTAATTGAAAGCACTTTTACATCAAAATTGGTTTATAACATCTATTAGTGATTAACGCCAACATTCTTGCCGGGGCCCTTGAACCTTGTACATTCTTCAACAAATGCTAAAATCGTCAATAAAGAATAAGATTATACGTACGTTACATTCCGAATGGACAATCATTTCCTTATGCATGGCCTACTAATGCATCTAAATTTATTACATTACCTGAATTAGCTCTCATTTCGTCTGTTCCATGCAGGATACGTAAGGAGAAAAAAAATCAGAGCAGTGAATTCTTTAGCAGTATTGCATGATAATTATAACTCGTTGCTCGAGCTGCTAATAGCATTTTTTATAAATTACGCTGACATCAATATCGCAAGGGCTAATTATAATTCGTCTGTTTCGAGGAACTAATGAGAAAGGTCATACCGAGTCTATTGAAAGTGCATTATATACGATCTTCATGCAAGAACGTCGGGATTCGAAATTTGTTTCAAACTGTCATAGTGTACTGTATATCATTATTACAAGTCTATCATCTTCACTTTTATGGTATAGCAGATGATAAAACTATTGGATATTACGGTATTCTTGAATGTCCAGTTTCGACTTGCAAGTTCACAACTGGACAGGCATCTTGAAGAAATTAGCATACTGTAGACGATATTATGGAATTTCTATAAAGTTGATTATTCACTAACATACTCGTTGGGTTAGGATGTAAGTTACATATCTCCAGCAATAATATCTTATAGCACGACACGTCAATGCTAAGTTGAGGATAAGTAGATTAGCAGTTAACTTTATGAAACAAACTTAGCTGCACCAGCCTGTTGTCATGAGCGTCATGAAGACAACATGGCGGCTGGCCTTAGCAGAACATATGCGTATTTGAAAAATTGTCAAAGTGCAAAGATTGTAAACCTACCAGTCTGTGGAATTTTACTAATCATATAGCCAGAGACAGCAAAGCCAAACAAGATTGTTCTCAACGGCTTGAGATGGGGCCATATACCACGAAAGTGGTTGGTTACCATTCCGGTCAAACGCGCAAACATTTTTCTACTACTGTACTGCCCCCAAAAAATGCATGAAGACCATCAAGAGCCTGACAACAATGTCACTTTCAACATTCCTACTCTATCATGAACTAGCTCAACGACAGTGCAATGTATTTATTCCTTTCTATCATTTACTACTGATCCAGCAAAGAATCATAAACTCAACGAAGATTTGAATTATAATGATAGGAGTTTAGTATTACCTTTTGTGAGGAGCCTAGTGGTTTTCAAGATGGCCGTACGACGGTGCTGAGAAAATGGACAAGGTCGTTGTTGTCTCTGCGCATGACTAATTGCATCATGTGATGGTTCGGCGAGTGCAAAGCGTGCAGTACTGTAATGGACTATAGTAGAAACCTGAACGTTGGTATGGAGCAGTATACTGTCCTAATAGCATGTTGTCCAGTGTAAGGCAAGATTAGCAGGACGAGGGATAACTTGACTTCTTTTCTCATCGATTGCATGCTAAATACTTCATTTAGTACCGTGACCTATATATCAATGAAGCTTGTTTCATTGCTCATTAGCAAATTATTTTGCTTAAAGTATATATGTAGTCTTGATTCAGTCTTTAGCCAGCTATTATGCATCATAGCCGAAATTCGGGCTATAGCCGTAACCTGGAAGACCGCTATTTCAGCATGGCTCGTATACTAGTTGCATCGATCGTACTGTACAACGTAACAGTGACTGATGGTTGGTATTTGAAATTTCCCCCAAAAATAAAAAACTCAATAATACAGTCGAAATTAATTAAAAAACATCGAGTACCCATTGCTCAAGGTTGTCATGATCTGTATGCATGCAACTTTATCCTATTCCGAGTAAATGCCTTTCAAATTGAAAGTCTTCATGACGGGCTATGGCTGAACACTGAACAGTATCCAACCATAATCTAGGGCTCGCCACGCCCAAGAAACGTCTGTAACCGATCCGGAAACGTGACTTACAGTACAGTGTACTGTACAGTACATTACGCAGGCTTGTAATACAGTACTGTACCCTTATCGATACGTACAGTATGTACAGTACTGTACTGTACTGTACTGTACTGAAATCTTGATAGTAAAGCAACAACTGATCTGGTACAAGCCGTGGTACGTCACGGTATCACTGGTAACGTTTCAACTTGCTTTTGCGGTCGTCGTTACGGCAGGTCAAGCGCTTAATAGGGGTCATCGGTCGAGGGTAACACGATATCCTTGTCAGTCAGCACTTGGTGACTGAACCATCGTTGGTTACGTGGTCGCGGCTGTTCAAATCGATCATCGTGCGTTCAACGAGTCCAACATGAAGGCAAAAGTCAATATTCGGGTGGAATATGAGGGTTCCTGTTCCATCATAGTTATGGATGCTGGAGAAAATCGTATTAATGATGATTTCGTAAAGCAATTCCACGCTGCTCTGGACGAAGTTGAAAAGTAAGTGACTTTGACTTCAATAAACAAACAGCTACAGGATCAGCTGTGGGCCCGGTCTGGACCACAACGGGTCCAATGATTTGAAACACTTCAATAGACGAGTAGGGTATCATCCACAGGTGATACTAGAGGTGTGCCCACTTGATGCAGTAGTACATGATCAATTTCATCGGATTGCAGTTACTTTATTATTGACTCTGGGGTGGATCTCATGGTTGATCGTTAACTATGCAATCCATTTTCAATGGAGGAGCATGCAAGATCGCGATATGCAAATGGAGACAGCATTCTTGATAGGATCGTTTTCTTTTTAAACCAATAACCCTTTTTTTTTATCGTTGTTGAGCTAGAAATGATGATGCCAAGGTCTTAATAACCACTGGAACTGGCAAATATTATTCAAATGGCCTGGATCTCGATTGGTTAAAAGATCAGACTGCCCAGCGAATGACTGAACTTCGGTTTACATTAAACAATTTACTAGCTAGGATCTTGACATTCAAATTGCCGACAATTGCTGCTGCTAACGGTTCGTTTACGTAAGAAACAGACAGCATATAATATGAGTCTATTGGTCAAAGAATCGTCTGCAATACTGGCAGTCAATACACATTTGATGTTGAAATATGATAGATTGAATTTTCAATTGTTGACAATATCCTGTTTTCATACCACGATATAAACATGCTTATTTCGGTGTAATGAATCTTCCAAATTGCAGGACATTGCTTTGCTGGTGGAGGACTGTTATTTCTTGCTCATGACTATCGTATTATGAGAAAGGAGAGAGGCTGGTTTTGTTTACCTGAAATACATCTAAAGATGACATTTCCTCCGTTTTGGACTCAAATTTATAGGTAAGGCATCTTCAGCAGTAACTCTTTTTGCAACGTTCTACTCTCAATATCCAATATCAGGCCTAATCATCATCAAGTCATGCCTTAGTTAGAACAGTAAAGCCAGATTGGCTGTGTTCATGATTGACACGCTTATTTTATGGAATGGCAGACTGGTATTGATTTAGCCTGATGAATATCGCATAACTTGAACGATTTATTCTTTCAAATCGATTGAACAATCCTGTTGAACCCTTTCTAGGTACAGAATTAGCGATAAAAATGTTCTACGAGATATTGTATACCTTGGCAAACGATTCACCGCCGATGAAGCAGTCAAAAGTAAATTTGTAGATTTGGCCATACCGGGCGACCAGCTCCTTAAATCTGCAATTCAATTCGGTGAGAAACAATTAGCCAAAGCTAATTTATCACCGGAAGTCCTCCATTCCTTAAAATTGGACATGTTTGAATCGGAGCTCAAATACTCCAAATTATAAATGTTAATGTCTTTTACTGTGTGTAAGGACTCTGCATATGCTTTTCCGACATCAGCTTGTGTAAATGAGTTGAAAGAAAATCGCATAGGGATGAATGACAGTAAAGCCTGACATTACTGTCATACCGTATTCCCGAAAGCATTCCGTTGACGAATTAATACTTGCTTGCTGGCTATCGTCCGTGTACATCTACAATACATGGATTTAGTTGTAATAAATACAATACTAACTTAGCTAACTCTGCTTGGTGTCATTGCCATATCTCATCTTTACACCCGACATATCTGCTGTGCTTTACTACAATCATGAAGAATTTTACTATTCTGATGTGCTTGAAAACCAACATAGTCATGTCGTTATAACTTAACATCATATATGAGCTTATAATACGTTTTATTACTCGGTATTGACATCTTCTACAGTTATCTTTTAGATATATATATCGTATTTAGATGTACAGTAATTGATTTAGTAGGCATAAAAGATTTCATAAAAACAATCAATTTAGATTTCAATTGTCCAGTAATTATAGTTCTATCCATTCATTTATACAATATTATGTTTTTAGCCCTATAGAGCGTCACTTGAGTTGTACCATTTCCCTCATCTTTAATTAGCCTCTTCATGATTGATTCGACGTCTACTCTCGTACTGTCACAAGGATTAAAATTGAATCAATCATAAGTTAACTTAAATCTTGTATAACTAGACACGCAGCATCAGAACAGACGATATGATTGGAAATATTGAAAATCATACTGAACTGTAGAGCGTTCTGCGTGCAATGAAAGCGAATTCATTTTATGGTACAACAGCATATGCAACGTGCTATCCCAATAGAAACTTATGCAGTACATTGCCTCTAGTAGACACGCATTCAATGCTAGTTTTATATCAGTATTTGCCAAAGAATTTTGCTACTGGATGCTATGATAAAGATAAAATTGAATAAAAGTATGCATATTGTTTATTGACACCATTAAATGATACCTATGACCTCATTGACTGAAAATAGAAAGTAAAGCAAGCAATTTACATCATTTGCAATAAGGTTCGGGCTATATCTATATGGCAATCACTTAATTATTGAATAATAAGTTGACAGTTCCTTTCGTGTGAGTGAGCAGCTAACTGTTGATGTATGAATAGCTTTTCAATTACTATATGAAACAAATACGCACTATCGAGCGCCAATATTAAAATTTTGCTACTTTTTCTGTAATTCGCGTAGATCGATATCGTCAATTACAGTATATGCAATAAATATATTGCCAGGAGCCGTAATGATATTATTAAAATAATAAAGCATGATATCGTAATCTACAGTATGCAATGGAGTGTTTATATTTTCAGACGACCTTCGGCAAATACTCCTCGCTCTTTACTGTCTGCCGTACAGGAATAATATTCTACATATGCATTTAGAGTTTATGCTGCTAGTATTAGTAATTTATACTACGTACCAATTCAAATATCAATCGCTCTTCCTCCTTTTCCTCTATTGCATGTTTTCGATAGAGTTAGGGACTAGATTTGGGTATGAATGTACTGCTGAATTACAATTAAGGTATTTATTATGGAAACTATGAAAAAAGGAATTAAGCAGTCCCTGGCAGGATATCAATTTTGGTGTTCGAGCGGACTCAGGCATCATGAATTGGCGTACTGGAGTGTATACCAGCATTTAGACAATAGTTTGAGTAAGTCGGTCTTCGAGATAGAGTAAAATTTCATTTTCTGCTTGAAACTTCTCGGGATCGGGGCGCAAAAAAACTGCAAATGAAGGTCGCTAGTCTTAAGTAGTGTTCAGCTTGTTCGCCTTTATTGATGCCGTTTGCAACAAGCGAAATGGTGTCTTGCGGGTTTGTCCATATTTGATGGTTATAATTGCTGCAAATTATGACGATTGATTAAAGTACTGCAAGAAAATGCTTATCCTGGTATCAATAGAGTCAAAATTGTAGATAGAATGCTATACAGTAATCAAGATGCGTCTATTTTCTCACCGAGGTCCAACAATAAACGATATTTAGTGAACATAGAAGAGATTCTCGACAATAATTTTCAAGATTAATTAAAAAGAGGAAGGCAGAATCATTATGAGGAGAATGTAGGCTTTTTCAGCATTTCTAGCTGTAACACGTACGTTTTCGTTTCACACCATTGCAGTAATCTAGTCAACGTTAAAGTAAGTATGGTGAAATTATCAATTCTACTTTATTCGTTTTACAGTATATCATCCAACATTCGTAAATCTCTAAACCAACCGGAAGATCTACCATTTTATTGCTATGTTAATTAAAATATCTCATTTAAATTGTTGTTTGCTCCAGTAGCTTATTAGATATTAATGTTTATTAATAAGTACTTGTTATTGCCAAGGTATCAGAAAGTTCAATTCTGTTGACGTGTCGGAGCTAACACGCTTAGTCAGTAAACATTAATTAATAACACCTTATACTAGGATATGTATGCTGCTATACAGTGTAAGACGCTATGTCAAGCATATTCACAAGTACACCATCGGCGTAGGCCGAGACTATAAAAGCCGAGCACTAGCTTAGCTGCTCAGTTCCATTTAGTCACTTGCAGGATCACTTGACTATTATTGCTAAGGATATTCTCACGTTTGTCTTTGGTACATTTTACGATTAAGATTAACGTTAATAAATTGAAGTATTTAAACCTATTACTCATTAGTAGTTTATTTGTGTAGTTGAGAATGAGTTCAACTACGATAGAACCGTAAGTTAGTTGGGAACACGAGTACTAGTAAAGATAGTGATTAAGACCAGTTTTCTAGTTACAATGGAAAATTGTAACAATAGTCTATAGATATACTTGTAGATATGCCGCATTGAAGGCTTATGTAAGGTATACGAGTATATCAAGTTATCTATCACTTGGTTCATGAAAGAAATGAAAGTATTCGATAAACCAGCTTCCTTATTTTTTCATACTCGAAGTCACCGAGCAATCGTCAATCAATAATTATAAGACAGCTTGATGGAAACCTAGCTAAATAATAGCGTATGTTTTAGTACAAATAAGACCTATTTATCGCAGCGAACTCCTCGAAGCAATGGCAAAAATGCCCGTATAAATGCCGCTTTTTTAACCTAACTGGCAGTGCAACGATTGGTTGTTGTCGATCGTTTGTATTCGCTGCAAGGAAAAGTAAGGGAAATGCCAACGGTTTGAACAAGACATTGACAGCACTTGGCTATTCGCTAATTGCTACAGAACATCACAATTTCAACTAAAGAAACCGATAGGTTGGTGTTTGCACTCTGTAGTACTGGCTGCTAGTAAAAAGCTTACTTTCTAGTAATTCATAGTACGATATTGCAGTTCATATAGGCCGCTATTAAATACACCCACAAAATCTTTTTCATCCTGTATTAAATATTTTTACTGGTACGGAAAACTATGCAAGAAATCGATATCATGTGCGTATTTTATCAAGAATATTATCAACGCTGGTTTATGAATTAATTGTAATTATGGTCAATACAGAATTTAGACACTGCGAGATCAAATACCCCAATCATTCAAACTTAATATACGTATCCTAATTAGACCTGACTTCTAATTCATTGATATCATTGTTATGCGCTAAGAAAAAGACGAATTAAATAAGTTGGATTCTTCTAAGTAGCTGCTTTAAAGTACTATTCAAAGATACCAGCTATCATTTTGCAGTAAAATCTTACATGGATCTTGACTGGTAATTTTAACTGGCTAGTGTGTTTGTTTAAGCAGTAAAATATTAAATTTCTAAGCTTCCTAGCTAGGTTTACAGCCTTCCGCTAAGCTTTATTATCAATTATTCATGAATCCCGTAATGTTTTGAAACTAATGGAAGGAATATAAAAATAGCACTATGTTAACAGGGTGGGATTGATATACCTAGCTGGTAGAATCAGCACTGAAATAACGTCAAATTTAGAACTTTCTTTTAGTCAACTATATTAAAATGCCTCAAGATTTCCAGAATAAAGGTGAATAACAAACGATTCTTCTGTATTTATAAAATTGTGTAAATTTACATTTATTGTATCCCTGATAAGTATGCAACGAATAAAGTATTTAATAATGCAGGGTTTAACTATCCTAGTAAGCGATTATATCATATGGTAACTGAGCCCGACTAGAATCGAATCATGACTAAATCTTGCCTAGGCAATATTAAAATTAATGCCAAAAGTCTTCAAATTAAGATCGACTCGGTTAAGTCAACTCTATCTTTATTCATGATCTTTGCCGTTTAATACCCAATATAACTTGATACGAACAAATGCTTCCATTCACACCTTTATAAGCGGAGTAAACTATCTATATGTTTTGAAATATGTAAAATTATTAAGGATAAGATAATCTTTTCTTTGTATTGATCTTATATTCGCTAATATATCTATCGATACTTCGAGTAAAAGTTGCTATTTATTTACAAATAATGATAAAGATAAATCGATAAATCCAGTTTTCATTTCTTGCAGCCAAGCAACTTTTTCAATTGAACTACCTTATATAAATTAATGCACATCTACAATTGATTTATTATTTTGTAATGTTATTTTTAATGGCTAATACTTTCAGCAGTAATAAGACTTTGCATGGAAAAATGATTACTTTACATGACAATTAATTCAACATTGTCAATTGAGAAAGTAAAGTAAGACAGCAAATATTCATCGATAGATGAGAAATTAATAGCAGCTAGAGGCATATTTGATGCAAAGTATAGTTTTCATAATAATGATAAATTAGTCACGACATTAGACTAATGAATAACTAATTCAATTTTTCAACAAAATTTATATTCACTTTTATATGTATACGTGCAATGACATCTATACAGGCATCCTTCTAAAGGATACATCCAATGGAATACAGGATTCATCAATCAAACTAATCCAAGTTGTTATTACAGTATATTCTAACTGAGAGCTGACACCCAACAAATTAGAAAAAATCACCCCTTGGAGGAAACAGATATGTTATTCTCAATTGTGAGTTATTATATAGGATAGTGTTGGATGAATAAACCATTAACAATATTATATTATCAAACTAAAGTGCAAATTGGTGCTAACTTTAGTTTATTATTGCCGGCTTGATAGTACTTTTACAATTTATCATAGTGACAAATGCCCACAATTATCTCGTCAACAAAGGCGATGCATTTAATGATTATAAATAAGATAATTTAAAACTGGAAGCAACTATCTGAAAAATACGATAACGAATACATTATCAAATGTCATGATTCTATTTACTGGTAAGAATGGCCAGCAAATCCGATATAATAGTGAAAATATATATCAATATTGAATTGCCATGATCTAACAATCAACTTTTATTATCTTAAACTACTTTAGTTTAGTAATAATAACGCTTTTTGAAAGGTTACTAGATATACAAATACAATCTGTTATCATTTAATAGAATAGATATTGCTTCCATTAAATCTTTCAGAATATCCTATTTACATATGAAGATTAATTTCGAGAGATATCCGTATTAATTACTAGTCGTACAATTACTATTGCCGAGTAGTTATTAAACTTTAGCTACTTCTGATTGCTGGTTAGAATTAGCCCGCAAGACAGCCAATTTATGGCGCATAATACTTTTTTGCCTTTCCGCATTTCGTGCATTAAAACTGCCAGCCGTCGACGTACGACTGATTGTTCGAGTACGAGAAATGGTATAGGAATGAGTTCGAGTTGATGCGCTATACATTAATTTCATACTTGCTTTAAAGTTTTCATGATATAAACCATAAATAATTGGATTAATAGCAGCACTACAAAATGTTAGCAGGAGGAAATAATTACTCAGTTGTCGTAAATAAGGCACAGTATTTATATTAATTGTACGAAAGACCCGTAAGAGGGTTAAGATACTGTAAGGTGTCCAACAGACATAAAAAGCAGCCACCACCGCAATTAGCATTTTCAAGATTTGCCTTTTCCGCCTAGAATAGAATTTCTTGACTAAGCCATAGCGATGCATACGTTTTGTCTTAATAACATAGATGGCGATGGTAGAATAGAAATAAATTATCATCAAAGATGGACAGATGAAATCAAAGGATAGAACAAAAACGTAATAAATACGGGCTGCAACTAATGAATTCCAGTAGGAATAGCAGAAACCGATGCATGTTGCAGCTGGCTGATAATAGAAATACTCCACAGCATTATTAATTAATGGCACCATCATAACCAAGGACGTTAATATCCAGATGATGCAGACGATAGCAATTGCCCATCGTTTACGAAAGTAATGCCTTTTGAATGGTTTAGCAATAGCAATATATTTATCCACTCCCATGACCACTAAAGTTAGGGATGCATTAGCTAAACAAACCGTTCCTAGATAGCCTTCAATTTTGCATAATGCTGTTCCTAAGATATAACCTAGTGTAAATTGGCGAGCCACTTTCATCGGTACTAGTGATAAAAGTAAGATTAAATCGATAAAGGCTAAATTACATAGGAAAATAGTTGTTGTTGTAATGGCTACCCTTTTAGTCAGGATAATAAAGCAAACCAAGGAATTGCCAACAAAGCCAATAGTAAAGATAACAAAATATAAGACGATTAAGGCAATTCGATCTGGTTCTTGAGGTCCTGCTACCATAATAACATTCTTAGGAGCATTAGGCAGTGAACAGTTTATTATAGGAGGACTAGTTCTAGAAGTAGTCGCATTAAAATTCATCTTCTGGCAATTAGATGATTTCGATGGAATTGATCAGCCGAAAAATGAGTTGAAATTTACCAGAGGATGTCAGTAGAATTAACTTTAGGATCTTTATAAAGTCTTTTTATCTTTTCTTGCTTGGAAAATTTTACGGCCCAACAACGTGAAATACAATGAATGACAGATATTACTGCCAAGGTTGACGGCTAGTATTGAAAGACTTTAGTGTAAATAGCCTTTGAATTCTGGGTAGATAATGTTGACGCTTTCGACTATTTTAAACAATATTTCCAGACACCTTGGTGATTTTAGCTTGTTTGGATAAACAAATCCAAAGCAGGGAGGTGGAGTAAGGGTCAGTACTAATTCGAAAATGATTGATAGACAATTTAATAATTGATTTGGAAAATAGGTGCTACCGAGTACTAATTTTCTCAATAATTCTTTGCAACATTAAGTGAGATTACCTATTTTGTCTCGAGGTAATACAAGGTCTGATTTACCTGAGCTATCAATTCTTGATTTTAGGATAACGCCTATTATTTGGTAATAGCTTTTTGTCCTTTGTCTCAATAATGTTCTAGGTTAAGATGAATGAAGATTAATGAATTCAAACGCTAATATTTGATTTATCTTGATGGAAAAAATGAGCAGCTGGTTGTAACTTTTAACCCGTTCTTGCCGTCTAATTAAGGTTAAAGAGAAATATTAATTAACCATTAATAATATCAACAATTTAACTTATAAGTGATTTATAGTTAAGAGAATATGAAGCTTACGAATATTACTAATATACAGAGCAATAAACAAATATAAATCTTTTCGTGACGAAATCAATTTTGATCAATAGTAACTTATTTCGGCCTATTATTGTGGAAACAGTTTAATTGTTGTACACAATAAATTTCCGATACTATATAAGATTTGCATACATCGAATGCGAATACAGTATAATCGTCATACATTATGCCAACCTTGTATTCTTGTAATGGAAATATTTATTGACTTTTAAGTAAAGTGATTTAACTGTAGTAGCACGATAAACCCTTATGCAAGTGATCCTAATTCCCTATCATTAATCTCATTTAGGCTAAATTAAGCCTTATCACAATGATAATACTGTTCAGCTATTTTATTATTCAGTTTCCATTTAGTATCTATTTCAATTGTAGTACGATAGTATAATATATGGTAGTCATTCAAATTCCCTATTGTGAATCGAATTCAGGCAAATTAAGCCTTATCAAGACGATAATATTGATCAGATATTTCGTTCTTTAGTATCTATTTTAATTGTAGTACGGCGGTATGACATATAATAGTAATTTCAATTGCTGACAAAGAAATTAAAATAAAAGCTAAATGAAGTACTATCACAACGATTATATTGATAAGTTAATGAAATATATTATTAGAGATAGGATAAAATAGCAGCTCAAGAAAAGCTAAAAGTATATGACTTAAACTAATAAGATAATCGAAGATGCCATCGCTTAACCTGGATACAGGAAAGGACCGTGGCAATAGATAGATAGTTGGTGGGGGCCGAAGTCGAAATTTTAATTCTCTGAGAACCATTATTTTGGCGGATTTTACAATTATTCACTATTATTGTAATTTGATTTTTATCAACAGAATCAAAATTAATGATTGACAGAGATAAAGATAGTAGACAACCTTGATGCAATTTAGTCATTAAAAGTGTAAAAATTTGCTGTAAATATCGACGAAATCGCAGCTATAATTTTAAGCATAATGTCAGTCAGAATACTGTGACTATAATGTATCAAGCTGCACTGTAAGATATGGGCAATTATGATTGATATCTGGGATAATTTAATATGAGACTGAAGAAGTTATATCGAACGGCAGGGCGTATGTTTATGTTGCTACTATTCTCCTATACAAGCTGTTGATGACGACAACCAGAATAAATTCATAAATGACTACGATAATTAATCTATCGCGAAATAAGGTCTGCAATAGATCATCATCGTCATATCTTAAACATTCATCATATTGTTTCTATCATCCTTAAACAGCATGCGGCCACCATCAGCTATCGCATCAACTACGAAAGTTAATTAACTAATAACAACAAGGTTTTTATAACAGTTCTCTATCCAATTCCATTGACCTCAAATGTCAGAACGATATAGACTCACTGCAACTCCTATAGGAAATGTCCATGTTTTGCAATCTAATAATGAACTACTTCCTTATCAACAACATGAAGGCAACAGCATCCTACTGAAACAATCAAGGCCAAAATTTTAAATAGCTGATGATTGGTAAGAATATTCTTCATCAAAGGGTCTTTGATGAAGAACAATGCTTTGGCCATCTAATAACCCAACCAGGAGTAAATATACTTTGTCAGGATAGTTCTTATTAGTGTTGTTTGCGAAATCAATTACAGCATAACGCGATATTACTCCATCTAACATTACAGCAAGTGATAACTTTGATAAGATGTGATTGGATAGGTAGATATCGAAAACAAATTAATATATACAGTATATGCAATATCGGAGTAGTTCTAAACGATTAAATTAATAGCTTAGACCTTTACTTTCTTCATTGATCGCTGAGACAATTAAAACAATGTTATTTGATTATTTTATCGGATTCATAAAGTTTGCATCAGTGCTAATCTATTACTTCCGTAACGTATTTCTGATAAAAATTGAGGAGTAAGCAACGACTGCGTATCCTATTTTATGCATTATGAAACGCTGTAATGTAGTTGTAAGGGAAGGGATATAATTAAAAATATGACGTAGAATATCGTAAGATAATAAAGATATATTAGCTAATTGTTTTACCCTGTTTTAAAAAGTTTTAAAATAGCACTAATCTACTCTTCCGCATCGATTTGCTGATGAAAACAGAAGAATAAATACGTAATGATTGTCCCTTTTTATAGACCAAAGATGCCGCTACGAAGTCGTAAGGAAAGGAAAATTATGTAAAGTATTGAGTATAATATTGCCTTCGTACGCGTATAGAGCGAAATAAACATTCCAATAATTATATAATTAATTGGAAAGGCAGCGATGCGATTGTTGAGGAAGATTAATATAAACTCTAATGTCTGCGATGGCCAACAACAAGAGCTCATTAACAGACTGGTTGATAGAGGATATTCAACTGCTGTTGACCGATTTCATTCTAAACAATCCTCTTAACCGAGCGCATAAGGAAAATTGATCGTCAAGGAGAGCAGATTAAAGCAGAAAATGCAAACTTTATTAGCATTAGACTGATTAAAATCCTGTGATGATCTTAAACAGGCAAACTAACTCAATTTATGATGTAGCACCTCCTGCTATGCTTGATTGGATATCTTATGCCAACAAATAGCTATTCAACTACTCCTAGATCTATGTTTTATCATACTATTGGAGAACATCCTAACTGAATTGCTAGTTTAAGGTTTACCAATCTTAAGGGCTGCATCGCTTATTCAATGAGAACGAAATTACCGACATTCAGGTCGCTATTTTACAAAGACATTGGGTAATTTGCTAGTAAAATTGAGCATCATCTACTACAGTAACTGGACATTAAATGACATGCACTACCCCTATATTATTTCTTCTCCATATTTTGCCGTGATATGAGCAGACATACTAGCGAAATTGAAGATCTAGCTACGTCTACTAAGACAACTAAATATCTAATCCCAATCATTACCAGTCCAACGGCAGTACTTCTAAATTAATCTTCCACACCGGTATTAGTGAATACTCGAACGAAATTGTGTAACTTCTGTTGAAGTAAGTGGATATTTAATGATCGCGTAAACTAGTTGACTAGTTTCGGATTATTGTTTAAGCACGATGCTAAAAATACAGTAACTTAGTTGGTATATATGATCTACTTCATAATATCGATATCCTCTTATTGCTATACACTGTCATCAACAAAATTCAGATCCATGAAGAAACATTATCGACTTTCGTCGGCTAATGTATAGGTTTATTCTCTGATAGACAGCAAATCGATTTTACTCCAGGCAGCTATATATAGGACTACCGACTTTGATGAAGACAAAATAATTACATAATGTTATTCCCCTATTATAAATACGATGACGATAGCAAATAAAATGTAATTAAAGAAAAATTTTTCATAGCCTTAATTGGTTCTTGCCACAGTCGATAGAATCTTATATGAAATAGGAAAAGATTGGGTAAATGGCAAAAAAAATTGGAAAATATTAATATTAGATCACCGGTGTCGTTGTAATTAGCTTGATTGATTAATGATATCATTGATGATTTAATGACAGTAATTAAGACATAACGACTATAAGATGTGGACGAGATATCTGAAAGAAAACTTTTGGAGATTAATTTCAAAAGATAATGATACCCCGGTTAAATCTTTAATATTTGAAGTTCTTGCATTTTTAAACGATTTAACTAAAGTAATGCCGTTCTTTTCATGAGCGAGCTTACTGATCACTCCTCATATTAAATTAAAATTGAAGCATTTTAGTTGAATAAGATCAGTTTCGTCTTCCTTTAGGATATGGTAAATCTTACTAGAAGAAGGAAAGCATGTCTCGTTCTTTTCATGAGTGAGATCATTGATTATTCCTGTATTAAACTAGAATTAATTTTAACTTGGATGTCAAAATAAGATCCATTTCGTCTTTCTTTATTTTACAACAATCCAGACTGGAAGAAAGAATGCCTATGTTCAATCGATGAACGAGATCATCGATGACTCGTCTACAAAGCTAAACTTGCTTTAAACTTGCATTTTCTCGCCTTTCTTTAAAAGATGGCACTTCTCATTGGAAGATGGAAAGCATGCAAACAATTTTATTGATTCCACTCTTAAGGACAAAGTTTACAATCACTTGGAAACCAGTGCAGAAGGTTAAAAAAATGAACGTAGATCCATTTTCTCTCTTTACGTCTTGCCGTTTTACTACTGATTTAAGAAAGACTGCCCATCTTCTATTTTAGCTACTACTTTGTTCGCCTAGCATAGACGACATTGGATACGGTAACTGCTGATCAATGATTAGGAAAAAGATAGAGCGTAAAATCCCATTGGCGATTTAGTAGCAGACATGAAACAGATTAGATAGATGCGATTATTTCACTCTCACTCTAAATCCAGCATAATTTAAAAATAAGAATCACTTGTCGACGATATCCTACTCTATTTACAAGCTGAGCCATTTGCAATCGATTGCAAATGGATTGAAAAGAAAACTTGCTAGAATTATCTATCTATTAGTTCAGCATAGATTTCGTCTGCAGAAGAGTTTTCAGGCTATGCTGGGCTGAAATATATGACTGTTAACTAGTAGAAAGTGGAAAACCTGTAATTATCAAACGACTAGATCAGATGAAATCATTGCTTAACGGAAAATAAAAATGCGCTTCTACGTGAAATCAGATGAATGGAATAAGAGAACGCCGTGATGCGGACAAATTACTTGTCTACCTATTTCTCATGATTAATCTAATAAAAGAAACATCTATTCATTAGCTCTGCACAGATCCCATCTGCAGAAAGTATTTTCAAGCTATGCTAGAGTGGAAACTCAGCTTGTAAACTAAATTAAAATATGTCATCAATAAGATAAAATCACTCTTTCATTAACGGAAAATGAAAATACATTTTGAAGTAAAATCAAGTGGATGGAATGAAGTAATACTGTAATGGGAACAAACTACTTGTCTACCTCTTTTTCCATATTATCATGCTCACCTTGACTTTTTCGTCTTGCTTGATTCCAAGGAATGGCAATCAATTTACTGGCTAAGCAATATCCAAGCAAAGTCGATCAGTACTGCTCGATCGACTTTCAACAATGGCTCACCACTTGTTTGGTTATGATTAAATGTAGAAGAAATTAGCAGAGTGTAATTATCTGATTGGAGCTTGTTATTGACGTGGATTTTCTTGACCAGTATAATGCTACTTTTAAGTTAATCCTGTTTTTTCAAATGGCCAGCCCTCTTGTTCAGCATGATAATAAGAATTATGAAGTCATCAAGTGGTAGACAATCTAGATACAATTGTTTGATGAACAACAGGAGGTATAATAAGTCATCAAGTAGATGTGGGTTAAAATAATAACAGCAGAATAAGTCAACAAACAGACAAAAGATGCAATTCATTAACTGGAGGAAATAGTAGAGATTTCCCATCATTAAGGATACAATAAATGAATTGATAAATCGACAGTATGATATGTTGATCAATTAAACAATCTTTTCCATCAAAAATAAAGTTAAATTATTAATCGCAATCTATGTCATCAAAAGATTGTAAAGTCTAAATGAGAATAACGTCCATTAAATGAAATCAAGAATGAATTGTCTTGAAATAATTTTTGCACTAGCAAAGTGGATATTTTATCAAGATTTAATCCGTTTATACACGAGGAAGAATAAAGCTGCAATTACGTTATCTATCAGCCCATAATAGATATTGGAATTGTACAGTTGATAGTAGAATAAAGCAAGGTATCATGAATAAGAAAAATTGCTGCCCGTTTTCAACAGCAATATAATCGTATTGTCAAGTGACTCTAAATGTTATTGACAACAAGACCGATCTCATGTGGATCGAATGAAATCGAATTATTGGACCAGATCATTATGCATTGCAAGAGTTCATTAAGATATTTCATCCAAGGTTTTTCGCTAACAAATCGAATCTAGTTTAATTCACTAAATATAGAATCGTGGCAAAGATAAGGATGCATTACAAGAGTGACTAATTCAGCAGGACATTAACTTCATCTAGAAATCTCATCTAATCTTGTCGACAAAAAATCAGTTCTAGTGTTGATCAGCATCAAGATCGAATCATGGCTTAAACAGAATCCTGCTTTTCTAGAGTAGATAGTTTATCTAATATTGTGGACAAAAAATTAAATCTAGTGAAGATCAATGATTGATATCGAGTCTTTGCACTCGATGATGATACATTGCCAAGAATGGATATTTCTTAGATGTTCATTTAATCCAATATTAGCGATAAAAATTAAATAGACATTAGATGAATCGATGACGATTTTTGTGAAAAATACTCTTACGTGACAAGAGTAAATACGTAGATCATCCAATGTTGTCGACAAAAATTAATTTTAGTGTAGATCCATAAATTGTGGCACAAGTATGCACTACAAGTGTAGCTATTTGATCAAGATGTAGTAGGTTAAAATGTGCATAGATAGAGTAAAATGCCTTGAAGTAATCCTCAACGAGAAGCGAGGCTTAAGAAGCATTGTCAAACATCATCGATCCACATAGCGCATTGTATAGTTGATGATCAAATTGTTGACAAAAAGATCAAATGTACTGCAGACTTATTAATGTTAACACTTTGAAGAATATAATCGTTCGTTGCAATAGTAGCTATTTAGTTCGGATACCATAAATTAAAATCGAAATAATAAAAATTAACTTCATATTCCTGTTATGGCAATAATATTGGCAGTAGTCTCAGCGTTGAAATATGGATATTACGGTAAATAAAACTCGTTTAGGAGAAGGAAAAGTACCACCATCAATAATTGCGTTTTTCAATAATAATTTAAAGAAACCATTATTGACAACAGATTGCATCGATCAACATTTATCATAAGCGTAGGAATGATAACATATCAGCCGAATTACGTTGACAACCTAATGAAGTAAATTTTGTATACGGTAATCGACAAGGTGACGAGATAATTTGCTTTTAAAATAAAACTGATAGTAACAAAAACAATATCACCATGAGAATACACAATATTGTCAAGTTGAAAATGGCTACAGATGGCAGCCCCTTAACAACATCAATAGCCATTTCAATTTACAGACTGTAAACAGACTTAATCCTCGTTTAAAGAGCATCATTTTTGACCCTAGTAAAGACTGTCTCATTCTTCATCATCATTAATTTAACTGAAGAATCTGGCCTAGTCAACCATTTCAAAGAATTGATTTAATTAAACAACAATATTTTCAAATTAAGGAAAGAAAAATGAGACAATATAATTAGAAGGTTAGAGGGGGTTTTCATCTTCTTCTTTGCCCTTCTACTATAATAATATACAGGTATAAGCAGGAGCAATACGGCTTCCATTACTCCCATTGCAGTTTACTCTCTAATCAGTGCCAACTCTCTATTTGTCAAATCTATTTAAACTATTCTTTATGGTGATATTATTGTTTTATTCATGATCGACTGAGGTCTTGAATAGAAAATAAATTTTTATTATTATTCTGTTATGCATCATTATGATGAGAGAAGAGAACAATTCAAGGTTTAAACAGGCAGATTTTTTCATGCTGAATAAGTAATCTTCATCAATCAAGAATAATCAATACGATTGTTAACTGATGGGAGTATTGGTTTCAAATCCATCTTGCATCCTGTTGGTTCACACTTAAAATGGATTGATATTTTATTTAAGTTTGATCACACTTGTGTTAATTAATCATGGATACCATTCCCCTTTCGTAACTTAAGCTAACACCGCCGTAATAAACATCGACGATTATCGTTTAACATCAATGCTAATTCTATTTCTAACCGAGCCAGAAGATTGTTAAATGCTTACAAGACGAACACTTTCCAACACCAGACTTATTCATATACGTTGGATAGAAAGATACCTTGAGGCATTTATTAGGTTGTTGATTTTAATTTACGGCTCATATTTTCTATTTTTAATCAAAACGACAGTTTAAAGGACAGTTTTATCGAAATTTGCATCATTAGGCTCACTAATATACGTTGTCATTCCCATAAAAATAGTATAAAATTATAAAGTATAATTCCCGTAAAAATGATAACAAAAAAATTTCTAAGCATGATTGAGTCCGTTGTTAAAGCAATCAGATACTTTCTCCAACTCTTAAGGAGAGAGAGAGTTAATTCTAGATGTTCCTAGTCTAGACCGTATAGCAATGAACTTTATTCAAATAAATTAGTTGTTATACAATTAAGCGGCAATAAAAAGCTCTAAAGGACGAATGTCTCAATTTTTTACTTACTCAATCAATAATGCCTATACTACGAAATAAATAATAAATAAATTCCATTTTTTATCGAGTTGTTCATGGAATGTTAGATTATTCATTCAATTTTTTAAGCTTATTAAGCTTAAAATCAATATTAACAAGTTTCTATCGCATTGCTTCTATTCATCCATAGATGAGAATGGTTGCATCTTACCTGATCAATTCCGTAATATCTTTATTCTCTCCCCGTATTTAAAGTAGATATGTAGATATACAAACTAGCTTCAAATTAATCCCCTCCCCCAAGAGACCTAAATGCTTTCTTAACCTAAAAGATAGATCTCTTGTTACAATCCTACCTTCTACATGATAATTTATCGCATTTATAGAAACATTAGCAAATAACTAGAGTGTTTACCATCTGGGCTCCCCATTTGCATGTTAAAAATTAATCTTGATCTATCTGTAATCGCAACCCATGATGTCAGAAATGAAAATAATTATGGCCATTCAATTCAGCAGGTACTGATCAACATTGAGCATAATAGTAATCGAAAATTTCTTCCTGTAGTAGGCTGGCAGGCAAGATCACAGCTCGCTCAAGTTATCACACATTATTTTACAACCTGAAATTAAGGGAAATAATTCTATTGGAAATGGATATTGGATTCTACCTCCTTTCACTATTATAACGCGGGTAGGAGAACTATATCCAAAAAGTGATTCTAAAGTTTCTGGAATCTCATCGCAAGAGTTACATAGAATAGGGTAATTGAAATTCATTCATTCCGTCTATGACATTGTTATCCGTAGCTGAAAGTCAAGATAGCCTCAAAAATGATTCATTAGTTTCTATGCAATTTAATGATCATTTGTAGTAATGAATATCCTTCATCCAATCTACAAATGGTACAATAATTATTCATATTTGTATATGAGAGATTATTATACTTGCCTTCTCTATTTTTAATTTCATGTCTTGCATTAATTGATCTTGCAGTTTTATTTTTTTAAATTTTGTCTATGATAACTTCAATCTGCTACTAATCATCCCTCCTGTTAAATAATTACTTCCTAAAAGCTTAAATAATTATTGTAGGTCTTTTGAAACTAGCTGTCAAATTTCCAAGTTGATACCACGCAAGAGGTTTAGATGGCTGAACTTTAACCTTACTTTTGATTACAGGTTCTAGCATATTTTACAGAAAATCTAAGCATAATATAGCTTGAATAGCCATCAATGTGTTTTTATATAATTAAGAATAATTTCAAATTAATTTAATATTGATTTTATTTTGTTACGGTTGTAGTACCATCGTATCAAATTCTAAGTTAATGAACCATCATAAGAAAAGAGAAACGATCAGCATCCTCTTTTCTAAATCAACTTTATTCCACCTTGATGTATCACGTCTAACGTAGTCCCGGTTTCGATTCCTATTTATAAATTTCTCATATCCAATAATTATTATTATCTTACTTATTAATTGAATCTAAGCGTTACAGGCTAATTATTTCTATCTTCAATTTTAATAATTTCGCTTGGTTGGATTTTTATTATGATTGCAATACTGATCATGTCGAATTTTAAATTAAACTGTTTGGAGAAGAAAAGGTCAATATTGTCCTTACTAACTCAGTCCAGTTTCATCTTTATTGCATATCACTTTATTCCTTCCATTCAATTTTCAACTCTTACCTCGCGCACGTTTACATCAAAATTTACGAAAGCAATCAGTAAGATTGCTCAAGAATAAATAGCTGATTCCACATGATTGCATTTATTAGAAGACGGTGTTTATTTTACGCAGAATTAGTTCCTAGCCTAAGCAATCAGAGATTTCCTATTCTTAGGCTTGATTCTATTACTTTCTGCACCTGACTGATTGCATTCAGTGTAATTTCCAAAAAATGGACAAAGTCTGATCTGTCGTAAATCAGCAATGATGGATATTTCCTTGTTTAAAGAAGTATTTTTTATCGTCTACTCGATTTATCCATTCTAATTCCAGTATCCTATTCTATTCTTTCTCATCTTAAAATGCGAGAAAGAATCAACCAGATTGGCTCAGGAAATGAATTGTTGTCGATTTAATGGAACTTAAATTTAACAGTAAACTGTATTTGCCCTGTATCGAATTAGCTATTTCAAGCAATCGACCATTTCCTGTGAGTCTATCATGGCGTATCGAACCCGCTATTGATTAGCATTATGTTGAAAGATGACATTGATTGTGCTAAACGAAGGATGTCGATTTAGATTCAATCGATGTAAGATGATTATCAACATGAAAATTATTGTCGCCATCATCAGACAATTTATTAGAATATTATCTTGATGGACATGTTTATAACTCTTTAACGCAGATAGACTGACATCTTTTAATGTCCGTGCAGAATAATTGCAGTCTATTTTTTCAATATTGTAACGAAGAATATCATCATCAACTAGGTAAGAACTAATCTATGTTAATAGATTGACGTCATGATCGATTGTAGATACTACAGCCTAGGTCAAGACATGATCTCTTGTAAAAGTAACTCTTGCGATGAGATGAATAGAATCAAGTGATGATCTGCGATATAGGAGCTACACTGATGATGTCCATAAAGTAAAGATCAGATTATTGTTGAAGATGTTTACATTTAATTAACATCCAATTATACAATATCGCCTGTCTATTTTCAGGTTTAATTCATTGTCTATTCAATCAGCAAGAACAATTAATCACCACTATTTTTCTTTCGAACAATATATACTGATTAAGATGCTACTCTCTCGTATTGCAATCACTATGCGCTAACCATTTTCAGCATCAATGTAGAATAGTTCGATCACATAACAGGCCATCAACTCGTTTATGACTAATATTTCATGTCTAATTTATTGCTTTTACTTTATTCCATCCATTCTACGGATATATTTTAGTTAATATTATTGTGCAATTCATTTTGGTGGTTGAGTCGAATGGAATACTTTTTCAAACCCATCGATACTGATTGTCTGCTATTATTAAAATAATAGTGAAAAATTAATCAGATCATGAAGATTTTCTTCGCCATGTAATGATCACGATGTTACTCTCTCACCTGGCAACCACGGTGTATTTATTCATTTTCAGTATCAATACAGAATTGTTTGAGCTTGTTAGAAGCCATCAACTCGATCATGAGCGATATCTTATTAGTGACTTCTTGTTTTTGGCATTATTGTATTACGCTAGTATGCAAGCTAATAGTATTTGATAACTCGTTTTGATGCATGAGTTAGATGGTATAATTTTCAAGCCCATCGATAGTGATTCTCTACTTTTATTAAAGTAATAGTAAAAATTAATCTAATGTGGATTTTCTTCGCCTACGCTCTACAATAGTTCCAGATGATGCACATTTTTGTATGACAAGGTGTAGCATTGACAATTACTTGGAGATTGTTAGATAATTGTTATGATATTCAGTAGTAGTACGCTTCATTAAAATTAAGCTTTGGTTACGGTTTGAGCTATATGGTTTATAAACAAGTATGAAATTTATTGCGAATAACTTCTACTAGTATTTTATATAATCTCTGATCAAATCTCCTCCCACGTTCTGCTTGATAAAAAACAGATCTGATTTTTTTAATATTTCTACAAATTTTAGACACAACTACACCATTCAATAATCTCATACTATATCTATGCTTTCTATACTATGCTTATCAAGATGAATTTATTTATTCCTACCACTACTCGCCAATTTTTAAGATAAATCTTGATATTCCCCGAACTATTTGCTCCATAATATAGAACACATACTATTTGTAATGGATTCAACTTTGACGGGTATTCCTGCCTTAGATAGTCCTACGTTATTATGCCACCTCCTATTTACTTGTGCGGCTTTAGTCGATCATTAAATTAGTTTGCCCACATAGCGCATAATGAATTCAGAATTTTATGATTGATTATCTTCGACACATGTAATATATTTGTATAGCCTACATCCAATCTCTCAATAAATTATTTCGCCCACACAGAGCATAATAAAATAAAGTGAGATGATGATTTGTATTGATTTTGAGGAGCATAAAGCTATAATTCAATCTGCTATTGACAAATGTGATTCATACAGCTTATAGAACAAGATTTAAGATGAATAGCTATATCTAAATAGTCAAGACGCAGGTACTCTTTTAATATACTTCAGATAAAATTCATTTCGCCAATAATTAAATTATATTCGACGATTTAGGGATCCATTTAAATAACGACATTACTATAATTTGATCTCTTTTGCTCCATAATGTCGTACATAAAGAGATATAACTGATTCCGAGTAATTAATATTTTTCTATACATTCAAGATGGTCATACGGCTATTAAAAATCCCTTATCCAATTACATGTCTGCATGCCGCATAATAAATTGATGATCATATGATGGCATTTATTTCAATTCGTAGTATAGGAGAAATTTTTAGGACTTCAATTCAACCCTGTGCAAATCAGATCACCTACATACTGCGTACTTGAACTTGAAAAGCTATTTGTTTCCGAACACATTTAATTATTTTTCTATATATTTAATTTTAATTAATCAATTAATTTAAATTCCATCATAATTAATAACTACTCCAGACTAAGTGAAATCGATTTGGGTTACGACAGTAACTGTTTTTACGTTTTGATGATACATCTACAGACTGCTTATTCTGTTATCTCAATTAATACCACTTTGGATCAAGGTGCTCCATTCCTATCTTTCTATGCTAACATATTGTATAATGCTTGCTCTTAGTTAATATCTCTATAATATCTTTTCTAGCCGATACATTTAAAGTAGAAGTATTACTGTCTTATACTATCAGAATTTCTGTGCTTACCATGTATTTTTCCAATTCCTTTACTACTATTTGTGTGTATGAACTTACTATTTCTGCTGCAGAGAAGTATATATCATGACAAAGACACTTCGCACCTGATACTATGTCTAAATTAAAAACTGATTTATCTAGCAGGGCCTAAGGTAGTGGAGATTTAATTCAGGTCTGTCATCTTTGAAAAGCATGAGCTGAAGTATTGACGAAACTGAGCTAACTATATCAATACTTTTCGAATAATTATTACAATTATAAATACATTTAATATTAATTAATATCGATGACTTTAATAGCCTTACTTTTATCTTGCTTAAGTGCTGTACTTCTGGCCTGAAACATGCTGTATGATACATTCCTCAAGATCGATTCCATAAATACAAATAGGTACAAATGGCTATTATTACTGTAGTAACTCAGCTAGAGCTACCTAAATTGATTTGCTAAGTGCATTTTTAGTCACGATCCATGTTAAATTTAATCCCGTAATATTACGCACGCGGACGATAGTCTCCAGTTTAAATTTCTTATTGCAACTGTATATAAATCAATGTTAGATAAATCGATCCCGAGCATACCAATAAAAAAATTGGATTAATTTTACGAATATACGGTAATACACTAGAACGCTCTTTTTAATTTGAGGTTTAAGTTTAGTTAAATAATCACGCCGACATAGTATGTCTGGGCACTACTATTCGCCTGAAATATAAATTATTCACGAAATTTTATAATGCAAGGATACAAAAGCAATTTAATGAATTTAACCCACCTTCAAGACAAGATTACATATATTGCTGATTCTGAGCGTTGGAAATTATTGATGCGTTCTTATTAATACATTTCATGCGTAATTAACTTGCTTCATAAATAACTGTTACGCGCTGATTGGGCGAAAATGTAGATAAAATTAGATGAAAATTTTTTTATCATGCCTTATGAAAATCAGCTTTAATGCAATCGCCAACTACATCATGTTTCATCGTATATTTATATCTTAGGAAATTAAGCAATGCAAAATTCCATACTAAGAGCAATTAAGAACGTCAACAGCGGTGAGATCCAATTTGGAATTTTAAATCCTATTCTTTAGTTTCCTACTATAATGCTCATTTTGAATTGACTGATCAATTCATGAACTTCACCATGTCTACAAGGAGTAAAGTTGAATTAATATGCTTATTTCCATCCTAATTTCCTTCCTTTAGAGATCGAAGTGCACGGTTCAAAAGTCTAATTGTTGTTTTGCAACTTTTTAGGAACTTGTCAGTACAGTATCGTGATCAAATTCACGAGCTCGATCATGCCTACTCAGAGCAAAGATAAACAAATTTGCCTATTTCAAGTTCCTTCTCCTAGAGAGCGGAATACTCGGTTCAAAAGTCCACTCGTCATGGTATAACCTTTAATGACTTATAAGTGCAAAGTCGTGGTTGAACTCACTAATTTCACCGTTTCTATAAGTAGTAACGTTAATCGAACATGCCACTTCGATTCCAAATTCCTTCTTTTTGAGAAAGAAATGAAGGGTTTAAAATCAAATTGTTATTATGTAACTTTTAATGACTTGCAAGTATTTTAATGCTTGTAATGGAACGATCTCTTAAGTAGTTGATGTACAAGACAAACATTCTGTCCAGCAACAATATAACTCAGAAAATCATTTGTTATTGGAGGATATTAATACATGATTACGTCATAAAATCGCGGAAAAAACACTTCACGTTGATCACTCCTTTTCACAAACAAACCCATTTCTTTGAAACAGGTTACATGATTCCATGATTTCTAATAATTTTAATAAGAATTTGGCGTAGACACCCCAACTTCCTAAAAATTTAAGTAGGGAAATTATTTTGCCCTCATATTAGTGCTGATATTTATTCGAGGTTAATATAGTAAAGATTTAATCCGGTATCATTATCATTCTTTTCTATCCGCTCTCTCCCTATTCATGGAATGATGACGCTTCCTTTCTGCGCCAACATTAATGTATAATAAGTTTGTTTTTAGCCGTCTTCATGTCTACTAAATTTTACACCTTTTCTACGCCATAATTAAGAAATTAGATTTAGTAAGGCATCTTATTTTCAAGCTATGGAAAATTTATTATTACAATTGGCGGATTGATCAATGAAAAATTGATCTCATCAACCGAAGCAATTCTTCTTATTATTTCTTAGTTTAATTGTCGCTATGACTACCCGAAAATATCTTCAACTGCATCTTATGACGCTTTTCCTGCTGACTTCTTTAGAATTTCATTCTCTACAGTAGTTCTAAACCACTGAAATAACTTTATAAAAATTGCCTAATTATTATAATCAGTTATTCTAGTGCAGGTATACATATTGTACTTATATTACTTTATGTAGTAGACTTTAAGCATAATTTATTTCCCATTTTATGGGCTTATGAAGAGAAATATAGATTCTGTCTGTATCATTTATCATGTTATAAGTAAGGACGACCCGTCAATATCGGCTTTAACCATCAGCTTAACTCAAGATATTTATCTACCTGGTTTGTTTAAATTAATTGGGTATAACCTCCTTATAGCCAAGGCTAAATGCCTTTTAAGTAGTAGAATATTATATGTAAAAAATACTTAATGGTAATCATGTTTGATTTACCAATGGTATTGGTAATTTTAAAGTTAGGGTTAGGGTTAGGGTGCACAAATAGGCGGATTACATACTCGTTGTAATGTGTTGAAATTACAGTTACATTTATATAAAGAATAGCTCAATGCTTACAATTAGTACAAGACTGGGTCAGTAAAGGTAATCTGGCTATTCTAGTAATCGTTTCTACTATATGGCTAATAGTCTTTTCCAATACATTACGATATGAACCCAATTCAATCGTTACTAAACCGCAACTGCAGCATGGCAATGTAATCCAAATTTAAATCGATATTATACAATAATTAAATTCTGTATCACCTTCGAACTAACTATCTACTTTATGAAATAAAAACAGCTAAATTGGAAGCTTTCAGCGAATTATATTTAAATCTAAGCAATAAAAAATCCTAAATAAGTGCTATAACCTATTTTATTCGTATTGTATTTAATATCAATTGAAGTAATCAACTCCCTAACCTTATAAAGCATGTAAATCTGAACCCTTCTTACACTTCTTCGATATTATAACAAGATATATAATATAAATTTTAAATTTACCAATTTTCCTGATTTTTTAGCTACATCCTGATGAGATAGGATATCAGCATAAAATATCTCGGTCATTTCATTCATTGATGATTCCCATCATGAGTCATTTCATGATTTGCTTATTTTCATCATGTGCCGAAGAATTACAGGGCTTTGTATTATCTATCATTATATTTGTTAAGAGATGACTATATCTGAAACTACGAGTTGGCTTTAACTGCTTGATTTCGATGCAAATGCCGGTACTGGCTATAATGAATTTGTATGTATCCTTAAAATGTTACTACTGCACGGATTAAATGCTAATCATCTTTCTATCTTGTACTTTAAAGCCGCTGCTTTAATATGGTAAATGAACTTTATATAAATTAAATCGGAATTCTTCTGGCTAAGGCATCCTATTTTCGATGTATAGGCGTATATTATGAAAATAGTTGCTATCCACCAAGGAAATAAACTTGATCTACGCCTTACCATCTTACTACAAATCAAAAAAATCGCGTCTAATCTGCTATATGATCGAGCTTACCTTGGAGAAAAGACCGGCTATCGAGACTGTAGAAATTAGGAAGCTGCTTTCAATGTTGGTGATGATGGTCGATAAGAAATGAATATGATAGGACGAATGAATTTATTAGACTTCAACTAGTGAATATAAATAATCTGCGTGATGTGTCAGGAAATATGAATTGGATAAATTATAAATTGAAAAGATAAATTGAGCGATTGAATAAAATCATTCGCTTCGAACCAAATTATATAAATAATCTGTCTATGACTCAATAGAAATGGATAAATTATATATTATTATAGCATTGGGTTCAAAGTAAAGCTTTACATCATAATATCAAGATTAAAAATTTAAAAATAAACATGCGGGAGAATAGACAGCAAGAATCTTGATCTCGTTGTAGGACAGATGAAAGTCTAGTGATGATTCTCATTACCCTATTAGACAATAACTGACATCATGACTAGTTAGAATGAATACTTTACGTTTTGAAAGTGATGCCTATTCGGTTAATTATAACCAACAAAAACTTGTAAAAGAAAGGATAATACAAGCTAGGACCATTGAATCGATAACTTTAGAGCATGTCATGAATAGAATAAGCGGAAGAACAGAAAATGAAAAAGTGCAATTTAAAGTAGCAATAAATACAGAAATATTAATATATAACGTAAATATTTCAGTTACTGATCCATTTAAAAGTCAAAAAAATCAATACTTTTTCAATACAAAAATAATACATGATAATAATTTTATCTTAGAGCTCAATTATCCGTATTTTACTGCGATTTCTGTCGGATATTTTTCAATCACAAGTGTAGAAATAAAAGTCTTGACCATTCAGCCTATACTACATAAGTGGAACAGTTTAATGATTATTTTAAATCGATAAGATTTTTATTCAATATTGAATGTATTGTATCATTAAAGTCCTTATTAAATTATTAATAAAAGATGGTAATATTAATAACATCATTCATCATTCATTGCATTAATTATTTTATATTTTTGCTGGGAAGAACAGCAAATGAAACGAACAGATATAAATTGATGAACATCCTTTCGATGTTCACGATAGCCCAACTATCCAGCAATAATTTATTAGGGTAATACTGATCCCCTCTTTAAATATAAAATTATCATTTCATTTTTATTTATACCATTTTATTATGAAAGTAGGAAAGTGGGCGGATGGGTCGATGATTAAAGTCAATCAATGGGATGGAATAGAAATTAACCGAGTAAAACTTATTTTCGTGATTGATTATATGGTTTAGACGATATTATTCCAAAATAATCATGACGTAGGTGTGAGACCAATAAAATATGGGTAAACATCTCTACCGGAAGGATAAATTATTGATTGCTCGTCTCAAATCTATTCTTTAATATGTGTCGGATAGCTTTTTC
The DNA here is from genome assembly GCF_000150275.1 of Trichoplax adhaerens. Taxonomy (NCBI): domain Eukaryota; kingdom Metazoa; phylum Placozoa; class Uniplacotomia; order Trichoplacea; family Trichoplacidae; genus Trichoplax; species Trichoplax adhaerens. The sequence continues at coordinate 12,415,654 of NW_002060943.1, read as the reverse complement.
GTGCCTTAAAATGAAAAAAAACAATCAAGTAATATGTAAGGCCATTAGTAACCCGTTTTATTCATCGGCTAATAGACAAGATTTAGTCGTGTCTCCATCTCGTTGAATGCCACGTTTTTCATAATTTTTTGTTCAGAAGATGTCTCAAGAGTAGCATTCGCATTGTTAATCACACATAACTTGGTTCAAATTAAGATTGCTCTTATCATTCTATCCCCTTCTTCGGGTACGATTTTGACCAACTAAGAATGAAATGAATCCCAGGAAGAACCGTTTCTAAGAAGCAAGGGAGCCATAGGAGGTCAGATTATGGCCATGTTGGAAATTTGTCCCATCATTCATTTGCATCTAAATTTATAGCCTCTTATTAATTCAGCTCTCTATGAATTTGGAAAGCTCTTGTCATTTTAGTCTGTCATTTACGGAATTGACTTACCTCAAGCTTAGAGAATATGTAATATTCGTTCTTATTAATGCCATTGGAAGTTGATTGCAATAGTTATAACATATTATAAGAGCAAATGGCTATTAAAACTGTTGTTGATATGAAGAATTTATTTCGATAAACGTAACAGTATTGCAAAATATCCATTAGACTCTAGTTGTTTTCAAGATGGTTATTAGGATATTTATTTTCGACTAATTATTTGTGTCAAATGCTAGAAAAAGCATAAAGAGTAATAAATTAGATACAATGTCCAATGTGATACAAGAAAAGCCGTTTATTCACGTCTTATATTGCCCATTGCCACTACAACGCCATGAATTTAGAGAGCTCGAATCATTTTAGCCTACTATTGATGGGATTGATTTTTGTCAAATATAGAGAATAAGTAATCGTTCTTGATGATACAATTACAAATCAATCGCGGTAATTATGGGAGCAATTATGGAAGCAAATGGCAACTGAGATTGTTGCTTACATGAAGAGTTCATCTAAATAAAATACCAGTACCAGATAATGACTACTACACTCCAGTTATATTCAAGATGATGATCATCATCATGTTTCTTTTTGACTAATTATAATTATTCATATCAAATGCTAAGAATAACATTAAAAGTGAAAAGTAGAATATATCTTCCAATGCGGCAGTGATACAAACCAACTGATTCATATCTAGTATAGCCGAATTATTTATAATAAACATCAGAAATAATACTGTAAAGAAGAAAGTCGAGTTCGTATCTGATAGAGTACGATGCCTGAAGAAAGTCGTCAAAATGAAAATGTGTTACGACGATTCTACGCTTAGTAAGTAATGCAAGATAACCAGCTTATAGTAATTCTAATCATAGCTTGCCCTTTTACTATCACTCGTAAAAAAATCATCTCATGTGGCATATCAAATATCGAGAATAGTTTCAAGAATAAAGCCAAGTACCGGTATATTATCCGATGGAACAAGATAAGCTGAGATAGCTGTCAGGATAAAAATCACTGAAAACTGTTATTGCTTCGGATTGTAAGATAATTATATATTATCAAACTTATGGTAATTTTAGTTCAAATTTCTATCACTATAAAACTGAAATAAAATCATACAGTGTATGACAGCTGTGATGGAGGGTTCGAAGAGCCAGATAATGTGGTTTTAGTTGCCATGCAGAGGATTAATTGCACAAGGAGTTCAAGAAAAGAGGATACTTTATTGTAGATTGTAGTTAGGGACAGTGTGATAATTACGGTAGGTCAGCGTGGTAACTGCCGTGAGTAAAGTGTGAATATTAACTGTGACTAATAATGCGACTTAACAAATCTAAGGTAGAAAACGGCGGTATTTATAGCTATGGCATTAGAATACATGCAGATAACATGATTGTAGGATTAGATACAACATATACCATAACAGGTTATGGAATAGCAGATGATTGTAGAAAATAGTGAGGACTGTAATAACTAAATGTAGTAAGCTATATTTGAATGTAGAGCGAACAGACTGTAGATATGTCTACATATAAGATCAATACAACATGTCTATATTTAAGAGTAGAATATAGTTACAGTATATTCTAAATACACTACAACAGCTATTGGAAACAAGTTTACTATCAACAAAGTTAAAATGAATTTAAAGCTAACCATATCACTTACTAAGACAACTTCGATGGAAGGATTGTATATCGATAATGAAAGTTTTAAATACGCACTAGGTACTGCATTGCAAAGTTCATGTACAATCTAGAAAGCCATTGAGTAACTCTAAACGACCGCATATTCGCGATAATAGCCTTAATTTATTTTGATTGATGCGAAGCTGACTAGGTATATCGTAGTATTTAATCGAATACTAAACAGCTTTAACTCCCTTGACTGTTATGATAGCAGCAATACTTTAATAATTGATTGCAAATGGGGTAAAGCAAATATCCTAACTCCAATATAAAATAAGCTACGAATTGAATGACAAAATACAATCTATATAAGCTCTTACTCCTATGTAAGCTTTACTTTTAATTAAATTGGCATTCTTATAGCCCGAATTATCTGGTATGAAAAGTAATCAAAAATAATCGGCAATATACCATTCACCATTCACGCCTTTTATCATTTAACAGAATAATACAATGCAAAGGGCTTCATAAACTTATTCTTCTTCCTAATGCAAACTAGATAACTAAAATTATCTTCTATTTGTATTAATTCTTCTCATTCTCTGATTACCATATCGATATTATCTAACAAGGTGGAGTAAAAAATGCTAATGAGCTGACGATCTGGTCTTCCTGTAAATTACCTTTCCAAAGAGATGTTTTAACCTTGATTACAAGAAAATATTCCGTATTGTATTAGGCTATACAGTGTATATTATACACTATGTAAGTTCTGTCTCTAGTCGTTCTGGCTTGAAATTTCAATATATAAACGTAATGATCTATTTGACTTTTTCCTGCTACTTTGTCCACGTTCTAAATTTTTACTATCTGAAATAATTTGCGCGTATTGTCAGGTGATTATAAAAAATATATGTAAGATCAGAATCACATATTAAATCCACTAACAATATGCATCAAATTGAATATTAATTTAATTAATTAGGTCACTAGTCTATTCTTTGAATTATTGATTAAGTACGACGATCAAATTGAATTTAAGGCAATGGATTAATTGTACTGTTTATTTAGGATTAAATTAAATGAAGGGAAGAAAGATATAAATAGCCTTAACTTGATATATTGCCAGAAAATGGTAGAAACTCTAAGATTGTATAAAGGTAATCGTAATCTACGTTAGGAATACATTTCGAAAAATAGAATACACTTAATTCATATCATGAAATCGCATAAGTTACAGACAATCTTAATACGTGTTTCAAAATCCTACTTAAGTCTAATCTTGCCAATTAAGCATTGGAATCATTTGCGAAATGGTTGAGTTAAGATTGTATAAGAGCAACGGAAAAAATAACTTCTAATATCAGGATATGTTCTAAAATTAGAAGCTGTCTACCGATACTTTACTTAAATCTATTGTTGGATTCGACCTTAATCATTACAAATTAGAATAGAATTTAAAAATAGACAGAGTTATTCGCTAAATATTATGAAATCTCAAGAACTCATACCAAATTTCGTTTTCACTCTATGGTCTTGTTAATTAAAAAGTATAGTAGTTTGTAAAAATTTTAAGATGAGAAAGCGGTAATAATGAGCTTATTTATTGTAAATGCTAATTTAATGTTTCAACTCAGAATAAGAATAATTTTATAGTGGTATTTATTTAGATTTGAGATCAAAGCGGATTAATAGGATAAACTCTGAAATTAGGCTAGAATTGTTGGTGCTTTATTTGAACTATAAATTCAATAGATGACATCAAAAGTAAAAATAGACCATTAAATTAGTTCTTAAATTCTACAGTAATGTTAAGTTATCATTTTTCTTTGATTAACACGGGCTTTGAAATGGCTTAGAAAGTAAATCTATATATCATTAAACGCTACTTTTACTCAGAAATAAATGATAATACTGAGACTAACCGACTATTGTCATATTTATTCATACTTGGTTTTCCTTCTCATTCGAAGACTATTTTGCGAGCATAGAAATTTGGATGATTCATATTAATCGGATTTCTTGCATCTTATTAATATCAGCCACATTAGATAGAATAAATAGAAAATTGACAGGTTTCAATTTATACGCTAAGTTAAGCATCAATAATGGATTAAAAATAGGTGAAATAGAACATTTTTGTCAAATTGTTTGCATAGGAGTAATTGTGACTGATCAATAATTTATATTCAATGATGGAAATACAAGAAGAGTAAGCTTCCAAAAAGCAGTTGAATCAAAGCACTCGTAGATCAGCAAGAAATACCATTTTATAAATTATTTGTTCGAAAATACTAATAATGATTCTACTACAGTGTTTCTATTGGCTTACAAATTGCATAATGAAAAAAGTAGTAAAGGACCTATTTTTCCACGATGGATTGATAGAAGTTTTTTATTTTACACGAACTGATCTTTAACAAATATTGGATAAGAATTTTTCACTATATTTATACTTCTACCTTTCATTCTTCTATTATTGTTTATTAAAGTTATCCATTTTGGTAGCATTTACAGTTAATGAATTGTATCATGAAAGTAATAGTTTTGTACTTGAAAAGGATAATGCGATAAAATGGTATCTTTGTCATTCATGTGAAGACGTCGAAATAACTTATTTACCCCTATTTCACGGACAAATCTATACCGATTCAGAGTATAAAATCAATTTCATGACTTAAGTACCCTGTATCGTGTATATTGAAGGGATTTTCTTCTATCATCTATTCCATTGGATTTGCAGACTTTAAAATTGCCAAATATAATAAATATCCTGGAATTTTTATGATTCCTATTACTCCTATATTCTTTCTTTTTATTCGTTTTGTATTCACTTTATTCGTCAAAAACGTCAAGATATGTAATCGTCTGTTATTACTATTTCAAATTCACGTTGATTTCGGGGTTCTGGAATGATATTTAAAACTACTTCTTTCATTATCAATATTATTGTAATCTATATTGTTTCGTATCTGTACTTCCAATATAGGCAATACTCTCGAAATTTGATATGATTCTTATTCACAATCGTTTTCTTTCCCAATCGTGTATACGTTGCTTCTTTATAGCATCCTCAACATTGAGATGATATGCTCATATTGCTGCTGTAACTTAAATAGAACTTTAGGGAAGACATACGGCAGATGACTATTATTTTGGCTATTATATTGGAATCGTCTCTCTTCCCCTTCGAGTTTATATCCCCTGGTAATAAATAAAGAAAATCTTCGCTACGGATAACAATATCTTAGGTCCATAAATCGATCTGTAATACAGAGCTACTTAACGACTATATAATAAACGCATAGCGGCACTACCTTTGTAATCAAATACCACAATTTTACAATCATGTTAAATTACTCTGTTGCAGCATCAGCATTATTGCCTAGCGGATTAATTTCTGCATAACTAGATTTATTTTTACGACTTATTAAACAATTGATTCTGATAGGGTCTAAAGAGACTGTTGGTATTTAATCAATCGTATTTGTAGTACTATAAATATATTTACCTTACCTATTCTAAATACAAGAAAAATTCCGTTTCTTACAGATGAATTCCAGCTTTTCTTGTCTTTTATTCATAACTCTTCGTATACAATAAAGCGACGGTTGCGCTCCTCAAAATGGAAACTTTACCCCTGCTAAGATCAATAAATTGCCAATCGTTGCCATCGATATCAATAAACTTGATTCAAGGCGTCCAAACAACAACTTTGGATATTTATACTGTCAGTATAGTTTACAAGATACGATCAGACATGGTATGAATATCCGTTAAGATATATTTAACAGCTTAGATTGACTAACAATGATAGGGAAATAAGTCTACCAAAACAAGTTTCTTTGAAAATTCTAATTTTAACTTAACCGGTAGGAGATGTATATCGATTCAGTAATATAATAGTACAGATGTCCGTTCAAGAATGCAAGAAGCAGATGGATAAAGGGTAAACTTAATGAAATAAAATATGCGATAGTAGATTTAAGCCAGAAATTCAACTTCCGCAGTAGTCGGTTCCTTCCTTTTCTAAATCTGATAGCTTCTGTCTTTGTCGTCTAAAAGCAATACTATCTGACTAAACTTCTATCCTTATAAATTAAACCAAAATATCGTGCTGAAGAAGTCAATGCCAGACGGTGGACCAGATTAAAGTGCTATCTTCACTTTTTGTAAAATTTTACATCGACGGCAGAATTATATTTCTGTCCTTATCCAATTTGAAAGAAATTGTATATGACACGATGGATTCTGATTTCATTAGAAGCTTTTTATAATAAAGATGTTATTTAAGCATATATCTGAGGGATAATTATGCCGCATACTATCATTTATAAGAGACATGATGAATAGTTTGTGGTATTTAGCAATTCATGATTCAACTTGTGTTTACTATTTTATTCTTAATGGCTACTAATAAAATCAGCCTCGAATAACCATTTTATTCATAAATTACCTTCTTTACTTTCAATTTCTTATTGCTTTGCGTATTTAAACTAATCAAGCATAGTAAAAAAGTCAAGTCAAGCAGCATTGCTACATGAATAAATGAACATTGTACTATTACATTGTTCAATTTTTGCTATAATCATCAATATCTAATTCACATGGGAAAATGTCATTATATTTTTGTAAGACCTGCAATAACAAGAAAAATCGTGTTCCTATTATCGTTGAAATTTTTAAAATTAATAAAAACTGCTAAAAGTAATCATGTTGTGAGGAAAGCGCAATGCAAAAATTTTTCAGAAACTCTTCATTAATCATTTATATTACTTCTTCATTTGATTTTATTAGTTTATTTTCAAAGTTTGATAGTACTGGTAGCCAATTTTTTGAATTTTTAGATTGAGAAAACTACTATTGGTGTTAAATAGATCTACATTGAATTAGCACGGCATTTCTTCATTTCATAACGATTACTTTTATACTATAATTGATAAAATGAAACCCACTGTCTTAATACTTCGTTTTACTGTAGCCGGGTATAGTTGATATATTTGTGTGTTAATTAATAATAGCAACTTGGCTTAAATCTTTTATTACTTGTATCGAAGGATGTGAAATAAATATCCTATTATGTGTGGGTAAGTATTTTTCTGCTAGCATGATCGAATGTTTTGGTTGTGAATTCATAGTATTTTGACGTGAGAAATATTGCCATCTCACTAGGAAATCTACTATATGCATATAACATATGGACTTTAAATGTGCAAAACCTTTCTACAGAATCTACGTTAATATTATAATTGAAGATAACAGGACCACTTGTACCCGGCTATGTTTTAAAAAGGCTACTCTGACCATACGATTAATAGCTTAATGGCAATGCATAATAATAAATAGCGATTATACGAATATTACTCATTTTCTAAACTAGATTTTAACGAAACCATAATTAGAAAATCAGCTTATTATAGTTACCATAGATTCTATGCTACTATCCCTAAATAATATTGATTTTACTTTGCAGCTTTTTAACTAAACTACTTATTCAGTAAATGAGTAAGAAGATTTGTTTTTTTCTACATAAAAAATTAAACAAAGCTAATAGAATCATAGTTCGAATGAAATTCCATACAAATTCATCTTCTTATATATTGTACACTGAACAGTATATTGATCGAATAAACGTAATAATACTGTAAAGTTTATTCGCTTATTATATAATCTGATTGCAATTAGATAGTCCTTGGTAGTTGTAAGATGAACCTAATCTTATGTAATGAAGTGAAGTTTACAAGAAACAGCAGTTCTTGTTATATTTTTAAGAAGACACTCTATCACATACGGTAAGATAAATTATTTAGGATATAAACCGAACTTATATAAAATATCAAATAAAACTATTACTGTATTGTAAACGTCAGCAGTGAATTTTTCACACACACGTTAACAAAACTTCCAGTAAAATTAAGAGTTTCATCATGTATTGAAAACTTAGAAAGTCAATGAACATTGATAAAACACGACAAATTATATGATAAGCACGTTTGATAGAAGCATTACGTTAGATGAGAGACTGGCAATACTATTTCATAAAATTTGCCTCTAACGAGATAAAACCGTATTACTTCAAATCTTATACTGATTTTATTTCCAAGCAATTGGGACAGTAAGTCGGATATGCTTTAACATTTTACCGATAGCTTGGTAACTATTACTAATTTATATGATCATTTTATTCATGAAACATCCGTTAGAGATATCTCTGACATTTCGCAGGCATGTAAAATCATTCTAGAGACTTCATATCCAAGCACTAAAATTTTTCTACATATGAAACCAAAGGGATTACACGTTATAACATCGTCATATTAACTTTTCGTGTGCGATTAATTTGAAACAGTAGTATTTAGTTTAATAATTAAAGATCCATTTAATACGTCCATGACAACTTTTATTTTTGTTTTTAGGACAAATTTGGGAGAGTGATAATGTTTAAGAATTTTATGTTCTACGGGCAGTAATAGAAGAATACAATAGCAATTACTAAATTTTCAATAAAGCTGGAAATAATGTATCTTATGAAGGCTTATCTGGAATCTTAATTATTTATATGTAGTACTTAGCGAATCTAAAATATAGCCGTGTATAATTTTTTCAGTTCATTTTCAAGCCAGCGACTCTATAAACATACCAGTAGGCATATTGTCACACGCCACTAGTGACAAAGTAGTCTACACACGCCAATCCTTGCGGAGAACGCCACTTACTGACTTATAGAGGCGAGATTAGCTATATCACCAAATAATTCAGTTCCAACGACCGAATACTGTGGTATAATTATAGCGTCACAGATAGTGTAGACGAGGTAGTCAGAGATTTACTACCATTTATTACTGAAGAAATCTTGGCACCCAAGATTATAGTCTTTACAATTTAATAGCAATTGATAAACTAGTTGACTATCTAACCGACTAACTAATTAAAAAGGGATGTATGAGAAGACTAATCAATCCATTAATTAAAGGAAAAGGAGTGATGATAATAAAGTCTAACAGACGCTATGAGTCTATAACTCTTTCACTTACGCGTATATTTACGTATAAAATAATATATTAACATAATACTAGTATACAATCAATAGAATTTTAATTTTAACCATGACGTAGTTGTTGTCATATTCTTCTTGGAAAATATGCATGATTGCAAAAAAATAAATAGCGGTTCTTATAGCTCATTAATGTCCCTTTGATACTGATGGAGCTTTCGTAATTTTTATACCAGTCTATCAGATCGCATAAATGAATGGTTCCAGAAAGCGTTTACAACGCGTTCAATCATTAGTATTTTTTCTAGTATCTTAGAACTCCATCATAACGTGTAGAATAAAGTACACTGTTTCATGTAAGAAAAATAAATTCCCTCCCTCTCCCGAAAATGATATTTTAATTTTGTATTGTGGACTTATAGTCCTATATACCGCAAATAGTTAAGACTAATCTTTACGCAAGATTTAGACAATAATAATTGCACATAATTAAAAGATGTTGCGAATTGCATCGTGCAGAATAAAAGATATTGTTTTATGCAGGATATACAAATTTCAATAGTATGCTATTATCCCGTATGTAACAAACAGAGCAATTAAAAGATGTTACTAATTAAACCTACCAAAGTTTCTTACAGAAGAAATAAATTTTAACCATGAGTTATGATCTCGCATATAACAAACAGAGTTATTAAACGATGTAACAAATTTTACATCCACCTCCATTTTATGCTAGATAAACAAATTTTAATGATATGTTAAGGCTCTATGCGCTATTGACAATTATTAGGCAATCCTTGCGTAAGATTTGAACATTAGTAATTAAAAGATGCTTTTATCTCTCAGATTTACTCTTCATCTTATTCTATATTTTAAAATTTATAGCCGATACGCAACGTATTTACATCAATTTCATGCGGATAAGAGTGATTTTGAGGAAACAGCATTGCGTCACATGATCAATATTGCTGATGTAGTTTTGAAATTAGAAGGGTCAAAAAAGTGAATTGAACTCTAGCTTGGATTTGTATCTGAATAAAATATACTCTTCAGCATTTATTAATCTTGGATTATCATCATTTGGTAAACAGAGACCTTGAGAGTTATATTTTACAAGTTTTCATTGTTTTATAATTTCTCTAATGAACTACTACTCAAATCATGGCTAGTTCAAAACAAGAAAGAGCTAAGTAATGTTATGAAGGGCATAACTCTGCCACATCAATGAAATCTTCAGCTTTGACTTGTTACTTTCTGATAAATACATACTTTTGCAACGGTGTGCTAAGCTATCCATTAAAGAATGACTTTCATTGAAAATCAAATGCGGTAGTTGATTCATGAATATTAAGCGTAGTGTAAAAGCTATCCTGTTCGAAATTACTATGATTGAATCCTTTCTGGTCCATAGACCGCATATTGGAGAGAAGGATGACTGGCAATTAACACCTTATTAGCCATCACACCAAACTGCTAGTTATGGCAATATCGACTGAAATGCGCCATTGAAGTAGATTGATGGGCATAATTCTTTTGCAAAATGGGTGTTGACTTTATTGAACATAACTCTTCCGTGTCATCAGTATGCTAGCAAGAGATTCTATTAATTAATTAGCAGTTTATTGCAATTGCAATTAGTTCTGAATTTTGTACTAAACTACTGTGACTAGCTACAAGTTACTTTCAAGTGGATCGATACTGAGCAATTCTACCACAGAATGCCTTTTACTTTTATTCAATAGGATTCTTGCTCGTATCCAGCTAAATAACAAATGATCGGACTAGTGGCTATATGCAGTTTCGTCGAATAACGACTAATTTGGTGAATTTTATATTCCGTTCTTATCAGACTATTTGATCGATTTGTTTTCATCAATGCTCTTTATTTTCATTCTGCGTTGTTTACGAATAATATATCCAGGTGATATATTAACGTAGCGATCCGAAAGATCGCAGTTATAGAGTTACGTAGCACCATCATAAAATTTTCGTTAATGCTTTTCGACTTTACTGCCTTTTATTTCATTCCATTATATTGGCTTTAACAGTCTACAGTAATTCTAAGCTAGCATGTCTAATCATAATAACGCTGTATCGGCTCTCTCATCTTCGACATCACTCTCCCTCCTACACCCACAACTACCCAAGGTGGAAAATAATTTATTCACTCTGATTTTATTAACACCTTGATATACGGTATCAATATTTATTGATCATTTAAAATTTCTAATGCGGAGAAAATTAAATTTTTTGCAAGGTATCATTCTCCTGCATCTTGTGCATTTTCTTTTATTCATTACTGTACTGGCATAGTGATAACGATAAAACTAGCAGCATCCACTAAGAAAGATCAGGAAGACCAATATTGCATATTATCCAAATCATCCTTTGCAAGCATCATTTCCTCACCTGCACGTTATGGAGTAGTGCAAACGATCAAGCTTCTTGCACATTCTATATTAGCGTAGCAATATTTGCTCATCCTAATCACCAGGAGAAAGGACAGACCGAGAGCAACACGATATGCCTTGAGCATAGGAAATATAGCTCGACACTTTTATGTTTTTATTCGCACCTATTACCTTCGAGTAGATTATGCAATAAACAAAGCGGTTTATATATTGTATATCTCGAGAGGATAGTGACAAGCTCTTAAATCTCTGCAGCCAGCGAGAAAAGTTCCAAGTAACATTATCCAACCCATAGCAGACAGTCAATCAATTTATTGGTGACGATGGATTTGAAATTAGTCATAAAGTTGAACATATTTTCCATCTTTGCCTTGCTTGCCATCAATGTAGTCTACAGTGCTCATCTCGATGATTTCGAATGCTATAATCCAGGTACCCGAGGTTCGGATTATTTCGGCCACAAAAACGTAACACGAAATGGCAATCGTTGCTACCGTTGGTCGCAATTAATAATTTTACCTTACGGTGTTCAACCGTATAAGCATAATTTCTGTCGAAATGATAATCATCGCTATGGTGGACCATGGTGTTTCATTAATGAGCATATCTGGGATTACTGCGACATACCCAGTTGTTTGTTTATCCACGGTATAAATATATAAAATGATAAGTATTGCTTGCTATTACTAATAGCCTTTATACAAATTGAGCTTATTAGAATCATTTTTTAATTGCTCTGTAATTTCTTCCCCAAGTCCACTAGCTTTTGCATTTCAAGTAGAGCGTTCTATGATGATTTTACATTGTGGCCGTAGTTTTATTATAGCGGAGTTTCATCAGACTGCTAGGAGTTGGAACTATCCTAGTAATGATAAATCAATATCTCTTTTAATCCAGAAAAGATATACATTATCCTATTAATGATAACCTAATATCTCTCTTTTAATCCGGAAAACATTTATCCTTCTAATGCTAACCTGATGTCTTTCTCTTTCAATCTAGAAAAGAGGAATCGATATCCAGCTACCTTGCCTAAATTGCCTCTCCTGTATAATAAACCTCAAATTTTAGTTAAAACGAAAGCATTAATTATCACGGAGACCATTGCTCGCACAACTACTACAACCAAAACAGTGACTGAAACGAAATTAATGTCAAGTGCGGTGCCACGAATTGAAACGACAACTATTATTTCCACGGTTGTTCAGCCAACGCCAGTTCCGTCAATTCCAACTTCAATCCAAGTGATCACCATTACTCCATCTGATGTTCCTCCTGTTATTTTACGAACTACCATTGTTTCTCCAATTTCCACGACAATTACTTCAACGCACACTGCCTTCATGAATGTAACTGTGACCAAATTTTTAAGCACGGAGCCTTTGACTACGGTAACTGAATATCAAACTGTCACTTTACTTCATAACGAATATGAACCAGGCTTTGGGGAACGAAGTCAAATCGATTACTAGAGTCAAGGTTTTGTCATCTGCGTCATAGAATAAAAATGAACAATCAAATCGATTGAACGAAGAATAAAAGATTGGAAATGTGCAATTCCTCTTTCTGATGAAATTTCTTCATTAATTGTGAAAATAAAAACGATAAATGGCATAGTATTCGTTAGATGATCATGTCAAAGCGCCAATAAGATCATTCTTGAATAATTTTTATTCGGTAGAATTGCTACTTTGACAAAATAATTGAACGTAGCCATTTTATAGCCTAGAATCAATTATCTTAATAAACATGGCCATGATGTGCAACAATTTCATAAATTGAAGTTCTGTTTTTATAAGAGGCAAAAAATATTAGCTTGAGATAGAGGAAGATTACTCCACCTGAAATGAAAACGTAAAGTCATAAGTGGACGCTAGCAGAGCCCGTGATTGAAGTTGTTATGTGAGGCAAAAGTGAATAGCGTGAGGTAGAATTTGCTACATTTGAAATAAAATTCGTTCAATTCTTGCTGTATCAGCATTACATTTTGCCATTCATTATGTTCATTCGTCTACTAGCATTTAGAAGTTTTAGCTCTTTAGCAAGGTCAAATAAATCGAAGCTATATTGTGCAAATTACTATTTTATAGACTTAAGTGGTTGTACAATTGAACATCAAAATCCCTTGAAATGCTTATTAGACATGTATATTCTAACTGAATGTAAATCTCGGGCGTTTGGTCATGGTGGCAGTATTGACATTGAGAACGATTAGCGATATCAACTTCTGAGAGTACACTCGATCACTGCATTATCCACACAACCTGCGCCAATTAAATAGCCATCAACATTGCTTGCATGGTCAAAGCATTGATAGTAATCTACTGTGGCAAACAATTTTTCTGCTATTAAATCAATTTGTCATGATTAGTCATGATTATACATCGGTATTTAGTGGAGCGCTAAATGCTGGGCAGTAGAGACTGACATCAGTGCTAATTATAATTATTCCGCCCATGCCTGAGCCTACTGTTGACCCCGAAAATTATAGAGTTAGTGCGAATATTAAACCTAAATCATTAAAATAAATGACAGTTATATCTAATATGGTTTCTATCCAATCTCCGAAAGAAAAGCAAATACATTCGCACGAAAGGATTACAAATTTGGCATTACGTTTAACAGATGTAAATCTAAGTCGTGCCTATTGAGCAAATATGGAAGCAATGACATATACAGCCGATTCTTGTAAGTCCATAGTGGGAGTAAATCCATAAATGGAAAACTTCTAAAGTAATTACTCCATATCCATATTTCTCTATTCACCATGATCGCGTTAGCCTATCCTGATTATCTTAAAGATGCATTAGCCAATCTATTTTTGCCAGTTATGATGTGGCTTTATTTAAACTCCATTTTTATCAGGAACTTACATCTACCTTCATCCTACATTTTAAAGTAAATTTCTATTCTGAATTGCACTCGCTTGCCGTATCAAATTACTTTTGATAATCGCTAACCCGGAACCCTGTGATCTATAATAGATCATAGTGATGAACGATACGTTGACAATGGATTACCTGCAGCTTTAGGATGTCCATTTTCTTTATGGTATCTTTCGCCATTTTTACATTCTAACTTGCAAATATGGTTACAAAGTATTTGAATTCATTCCTGAATATCTATTATTTATAGCACTCTCTTGGAGCTCGATCATAATTTTATAACGGTCACAGATGGCGGTAGTTTTTGATCTGAAAATGTCTAAATTGAGAGAAATTAGTTTGCAATCATTGCAATGCTGCTGCTTTTGATTGTGATCTTCCGCAAACTGCAAGCTAACATGTTGACAAGACAAAGCAGATTCGCTTAAATGACCCAGCTACAGTCTGGTGATTGACCATTCTATTCGGTAATGAATATATGCCTGCATCTATTTTAACGCTTAGCGCATTCTCTGCAATAATACTGTACTGTATATACTTTCATAACATAGTTAATTAATAAAATCAACTGCAATGGTTTTGCTTCGTATTCCAGCACTTGAAAGTTTATAATTTTGATATTGATAGCCTTAAAATATACACGTAGAATAGTTATAGTTTCTGATTTTAGATTGACGTATATTTTTTAGAGAGTAATTTTATTTGGCTTATTTCTTTATCCAGAGGATTCTGACAAGCTTATATTAAAGGTAATTCTTAAATTTCATATTTCATATTTCTAAGAGGATTTCTGCTTAAATATACGATAATATTAGACTACATGAACTTCATTTATCAACTTTATACTTGAAGCACAAGATTAGGCATAGCATAGACTGCACAAATAGACAGTGTCAATAGGCTAAATTGTGACATACGAGTTTGCATACAATTTTTAAAACTTACGAATTTACTAATTGCCAACACTTGAGAAATAGATCAGCCTTACAGCATGTAATGCATAATTATTATTACGTAATTTATTCCAATGCTAATCAACTTATTTAATAATTAATCTTTATGGCTATTACAATATGGGCATTTATTTGTGATACTTCTACGATACACTGCATATCCTATCATGGCTTATCAGTATCCAAGAGTTATTGTTCATTTTGCAAATATCCGCATCGAAGCAATCAAATAAAAGAAAATTGACATCCATCAAACAAAGATTACTGAACGATCACTATTTGTCATCTTTCTTTTTCTTTGATTTTTCGTCAGTGTTTTCACATCTATGATTTAAGCAATCATATAAGCATATTTAAATTGAAATCATTAAATGAGGTTACCAACCTTTTTTCGCCGTTTGTTCTTGCCTTTGATGAACGTCTTGTTCTACACGGCTTTGCCTTGGTTGAATCAATTTCGTATTGTATACGATTTTTACCGGTTTTCTTGTCGCCAGTAATCAACTGGCATCCATTTCGAAAGGTTACATTACCGTTTAGTCCTATAGCAAAAAATAATGATTTGCTAAATAGCTTTATTATTGTAATTTAGGTTTCACTTGCACAAATGGTACGAATACAACTCGTACTTCTCTTTCGATTTTGAGTTTTTAATTTTATATTAACTCTGATAGATAGTCTTACCAGTATGATTCGATGACTGAGCATTTTCTTGCGAATGTGTACCTGGATCCGTACTATTAGCATCTGCTATATCCATTGGAGAATAGGAAATGTTGTTCCTCGTTAATAAAAGACCATGTTGTGCACGATTCTGTTGCCAAGATGCGTTACTGACCGCATTCATTACTTGCGATGAGCCAGAATTATCTGTCGGAAACGCTGGCAATGGATGATCACTTTGTCTCGAACAGGCTATTTCTGTGGCCAATTGGCAGAAATTTTTGCATTTGTTTGTACGCAAGAGTGGATTTCTTAGCCATATTGGAATACTTTGAGGGTGATGTTGCACTTCATCTTTTTGACTGGTAGTATTAGCGTCCGATGCATCTGAATTATAGCTGATACGAGCTGAATTATCTCTTTCTAAGGTAGCTTTCTGCGATAAAGATTCATTCCTGCTTTCCTTTGATAAATTAGACGCATACTTGGATACCTTATTACTAGATACAGAGCTTGACGTAGAATCGGCAATGTCTATTATTTGCCTTTTACGGCTTTTGGGCAGAGTAAAATTAACAGTACTGTTGCTTGAAGATATGAAATAAATGTCGTCTTCAAGGCTACTATTTTGGCGACCATTAAGGTTAACTTTAGTCGAATTGGAATGATTGAGCGATGCAGATATCTTTAGAGCATCATTCTTGGCACTCTGACCTGAAGATATTAAATAAATGTCGTCATCAAGACTAACGTTTGGGTCATGATTTTCATTTGTTTTAGTAGAATTAGAATAATTTAGCGTTGCAGAGATGTAAGTGTCGTTTCCTTCGTCGTATGACGATCGGTTAGAACCGTGACAGGAACAGTAGCAATTTGGATTCCTTTTCTTGAAGTTATCCTCATTCGATAATGGATTTGATTTGCTATAGCCATGCCTTGCAGATTCATTTTGGTAAGAATAGCCATTAACCGATTCCTGATTTATTCCAGGGTGATCTTTTTTCCTACTTGACTGTGCCCTACCCGAATAAAGGCCACATTTTGGCATAAGAGCTTGTGATCTGCTGAATTTTCCATTAGGGGTTGAATGCCTATTCTCAGGTCTAGATGATTCGCGGTAAAGATTATTGCCACGGTTATCCAATCTACTTTGATGCCGATGTAAAGTAGAATTATCAACACAAGAATCCAGTAGTGGATGAGTTGGCTGATTGCTATGCAAAGAATGATCTAGATTTCGATCACTTGTGGAAGGAATTAGCAAACCTTCATTTGAGTAGGTCATTAAATAACCGTTACTGTTTTCACTGATGGCATGATTTTGATCAAGACTAGAAAGATCATCATGAGACTCTGACATTGGATGGGTTAACTGCTTGTTATGCCATGAATAATCAAGATTCTGCTCGCTTATTGAAGAAACTGGCAACTGTTTACTCGAATTGGTCAATAAATGACGATTCTTAGTTTCAACTTGATTTTGATCAATACTAGAATTGCTAGCGTGGGAATCCAATAGCGGATGAGTTATCTGCTTGCTGTGCAAAGAATAATCAAGATTCTGCTCACTTACGGAAGGAAGTAAATCTTGATTTGAATTATTTATTAAATAACGATTCGAATTCTCAACGAAAATTTGATTTTGATCATTACAAGAACTATTGCCACGGGAATCCAATAATGGCTGAGTTATCTGCTTACCAACCAAAGCATGTTCAAGATTCAACCTACTTTCTGAAGGAAGTAAATCTTTATTTGTATTAATTATTAAATAACGGTTTTCATCAATAACTTGATTTTGATCAACACTGGAACCATCATCATGAGAATCCAATAACGGATGAGTAATTTGCTTGCCATAAAAAGGAAGATCAAAATTTTGCCCATTTTTGGGAGTCAGTAAATCTCCATTCGAATTGGTCATCGCATAACGGTTTTCATTACTAACTTGGTTTTGATCCATACCAGAAGTATCATCATGGGAATCTAATAATGGATGAGTTATCTGCTTGTTGTGCATTAAGTGATCAAGATTTTGCTTACTTACTGAAGGAACTAAATTTTCATTTGAATGAATCATTAAATAACGATTTCCATTCTTAACCTGATTTTGATCAATGCCAGAATGATCATCATGAGAATCCAGTGAATGAGTTAGCTGCTTGCCGTGCGAGTAATGATCAAGATTCTGCCTATTTGCTGATGCCAGTAAATTTTCATTTAAACTGGTCATTAAATGGTGATTTTCATTAGTTAACGGTCCATTAATGACCTGATTTTGATCGACAGTAGAATGGACATCATCAGAATCTAATGGACGAGTTGGTTGCTCGCTGTGCCAAGAATGATCATAATTCTGCCCATTTGCTGATGGAAGTAAATCTTCTTCTGCATGCGTCATTAAATAACAGTTTTCATCAGCCTGATTTTGATCAAAGCTAGAATAAGTAATATGGGAATTCACTGGGTGATTTAGTTGCTTGTCGTGCAAGGAATGCTCAAGATTCTGCCTATCTGTTGAAGAAAGTAGTAAATCTTCGCCTAAACTAGATGCTAAGTAACGAATTTCACTAATAACTGGATTTTGATCAACGTCATCGCTATCTATTTGAGAATTGCATCTTTTCCGCCTTACATATTGCGACTGCTGACAGCTTGAAGGACTCCATTGATCCTTGAATTTTGGAGAAATGACTGGATTTTTCGTAGCATTCTTGCTGTTATTTTTAATCACTTGAATTTCATCAGTAGCAAGTCCTACATCTTTCGGCGAAGAATTGCTATTGGAGACAATACTGAGTAAATTATCTAAATTTTCATCATAGTTTTGAGCATGACTATCCAGAAAATTGAAGATTTCATCGTTCCGTGGGCAATTGCTATTGGGAATAATTTCGTGTAACTTGTCTAAATTATCATCGCATGTTTTATCATGGCAATCTGGGAAACCGAAGATTTCATCGTTGTGTGAACAATTGCTATTAGCGATACTATTCTCTAGCTTGTCTAAATTTTCATCGCATGTTTGAACATCGCATTCCGCGAAATTGAAGATTTCATCGCTACAGTTTAATTTTAATTCATTTTCCATCGAGCTAGTCTGGTATTCAGAATGGTGTCCTAGTTCAAAAGATGTTAAATCAAATTGCTGAGTAGTAGAAATAGATGATTCATCTTCAGTAGGACTTGAATTAGAAGGACAATCTCCTGATTTACATTGGAAGCCAGCAGATATTGTTTTACTGCTATCATTCGTAATTTTATCATCAGTAGAAATGGATCTCATCTACAGATAAAGAAATAAAAAGGAGTAAAATTACGAATTATTCTCTTCAGTAAGCTGCCATGAGTACGTCCTTCTACTAACTAAATCGAGATGAAGTGAAGGATAATTTATCGAATAATTTCACCGATAAGAATTATCAATGATGTAAGTACTTGGATGATAATTAATAACGAGTAGAAATATATCAAATGAACATAGACTTTCGATAAAATTTTTCTTTCATTATTCAAACTGTCATTAGGTTCTGAAATTTCAATGTATGCCCTAACGATTATACTTACTGCGGAAGATAATCAACTTCTGTTTCGGTAAGTTAATCCTATTTAAATGATCATTTATCGGAATTCTGCTACGTCAGAGCTTTCTCTTACTGTAATGCCAATTTTTAGTTCAATATTATACTGTTAACCGATAGCTGCCTTTCTTTTTTCATAGGATTGCCGTTAAACTCTCATCTAGCGTATAGATAAATGAGGAATCAGGTCTGCTCGCGCAAGATTCTTGGGGAAGTCACTTCAGTCCTGTATTTAATATTCACGTACGTTTTTAGCCAGGCGATGCTGCATGGCTACAAGTATTTTGGGCGATATCCATATATAGGATTTAGAATCAAATGGATTAGAGTTACGTTGATGAATAAACAGAATAGTTAGTATAAGAGGATAGATTGAAAACGTAGCAAAATTAATCGTGTACGCTCTACTTAGCTAGCTTTTCATGTTAAAGTTAATTCTATATTAATAAAATCGAAGCTGATTTTAATCAACTGTTCAACTTGTAGCCAAGGTATCACATCATAACAATATATCTATCGTATCTGCTTTCTTAAAATTGGCACTGTATTAATTTAGATGATAATAATTATAAATTAAATGACCTTTTCATGCCTCATGCTTATAGTGAATTTTTTTATGATACTGCATGAAAATTGGAATTTAAATAATACTGGTTGATGGTGTTATTGCATAGATGATTTTTTTAATATTCATATTTATCTTGTGGTGATAGTAATTAGTTTCATTTACTGTGATTGGCTCTAGCTATTACGTGAGAATAGTAATACTTCCTTGGAGATATAGTCTAAATCAAATTTGCAACTGTTCATATTTATCTTCTAGTGATAGTAAATAATTTCATTTGCTGTGATTTACTCTAGCTATTAAGCGTGGATAGTAATACTTCTTTTGACGCGTAGTTAAGGGAAGAGATTCTCTGCAATCACGTCTCAATAAATGTGACGTTCAAATTAGAGGCATTGCTAATAATTAATGTTGATGTCAAGAGATCGAGTTAAATCATGAAATTCGTTGATCGATTTCTAACTAAAAGGAATGTCGCTAGTAAATGCGGTAAGCAGTCATTAACCTACTTAATAATGGTAATGTCGATTTTTAACAGTTGGACATCACCCGCACTTCAAGTTTACTATTTAGTCAAGATTGGCCATTCAAATTTTTCATTGATAGTTTTTATATTGTAACTCTAGATGTTCACATCATCTTGTCGTCGCTGATAGGCCGGCTGTTGAAGAAAATTTAGATTAGTATTAAGCTCAGATTTATTATAAGAAAACTTAGATTCATGATTGATTGAAAACTTCGATTCATTGAAGAAAACTTAGATTAGTATTAAGCTCAGATTTATTCATGAGACTATTAGATCAAACTGAAAGTAATCAGTGAAGATTAATAATAATTTCTATATCTTTTGGAAATGTACTTTCTTTTTGAGACCATATTTTAACTATTGATAAATCATGGTTTAGTTATTGCTAAGAACGTTAACAAATTATAACCGATATTTCAAGAAATAAAGTAGTCCGGAAGTCATTGGCTTATAAATTAAGTTTCATTAAATAAATTGCATTAAAAAGTAAGGACTTGATAAGTGCAATAGACAAAAGTATGATATTTAATGCTAAAAATATAAATTTCCTTAAGAAAGCGGTTCTGGATCCAGTATCATATTATAGATTTTATAGTTTCTCGCTTTCAGTTTCAATTTAATTACAGACACAGCTAAACTATGCATAAAAAAGATAATCATTCCATTTAAAATCGATTAGTAGACAGAAAAAGGAAGACGTTCGCCAGTTAGACCAGCTTCTAAGTTGTAGAATGTCCGCATAATCATTTCAGTCCTAGTATCAGTTGTTGCACTTCCAATGTGTGGAAAGATTACTAAAGAAAAATTTTAATAAGTAGAAATGGTCGTCTGAATTAATATAATCGAGCAACATCTTATTAACATGTAAATTAAAGCAATACGACTGCAACAAATTTACCACAATTTTTAAGCCCCATTAACGGGTGATCAGTAGGAATCGGTTCTGGAGTAGTGACATCTAGTCCAGCAGCCTAATTTTTTCATGTATATTTTCAAAATAAACAGAAGGTAGTTTTAATGGACAAAGATCCAATCAATGCTGACAATGTCATGCAGCACGAGTATACTTTGAGATCTCGAATTTAGTATGGTCTCAATATTGTTATCCAATAACAAAGTGAAATGAACCTGAATTTGTCCGGTGGTTAGAGCAGCATACAAATCATCTTGGTTGACGACTGGTCCTCTTCAATTATTCAACAACACGATATACATAATGTTATTGTTACAATTTCTGATTGAAAGAATTTAATTATTACTTTCACTACTTTCTTAACGTTAATAATGATCAGTAAATGATCTATGCAGCCACTACTTTATGTGATTTGTATAGTCTTTGTGATTTAAATTATTACGATGTTTGCTTACACATTTATGCTCGTATAGTATGACCTTAAAGCAGAGTATGCATAAAGTGCACTGCTGTATCACGCTGCGGATTGCCAAATGTAAATAATATCAAGCAACAGACACAAGTAGTGACACCAAGCGTATAGCGCGTTACATACCTGCTAATGTTTATCATAATTGCATTCTTTTTCATTTGGGAGAAGGCAGCTTGATCAAAAAGACCTAGAGCAAACAACAGTAAAATTATGGTAACTACCTTTTATCTCTTCAGTTAGCTGCTAATTTTTTATTTGAGATTTTGGAATTTTGCATCAAGGATCTAACTCCGATCATTGATCAATATCATAAGACGACAAGTCTAGATAGCATACTTTTCGTTTGCGGTGTCAGGGCACAGCAGATGATTACGATATCAGATTGTTGTAGTAATGAAGTAAAGTCGACTGGCCATTAGCAGATGATATCCATTTAAATCATTTGATAAAAATACAAATTAAGCGATAAACATATATGTGGTTTACAATATTATTCATTCTATACGCCTACCATACCGAAAGTGCCATTAAATTTAGCCGCTACAATGAAAGCAGAATACCATCACATTAGGCTACGCAATAGCAGATATCACATATACATTGAACCATAATCGATCTTCGTAATATTCAATGAAATAATATACCTTCTGACTTTTCGGAATGCCCACTGTAGATTATTCGGCCGACACCAAATGGAATTAAACGTTCCACGACAGCCAAGCCTACGATGTAGTTATCACGGAATTGAGCTACAACTATTTATAGTTATTTCATTGAATTCTATTGACGAATCATTCGATACCAAGAAAGAAACGGTAATTAAGCCATGACACACTTTTGACCACTTACCTATCTTTCCCAAGCCAACAATTCCAACAGTCCTTCCATTTAGTTGAGTACCACATAACCACATCATATTAAATGGTCCCCATACTCCACTACAAGATATAATAATAGGAATATTAATTACTGTCACAAAATGTATTCAAAACAGACACGATCGCAGATTTAAGTTCTATTTATTAATTTCACTGATAATTGCGTGAGAGAACTCAATCATATCATTATC
>NW_002060943.1:12104067-12106521 GCF_000150275.1 Trichoplax adhaerens | reverse complement strand
TCCTATGAAAGTGTACAGAAGTAAAATAAAGGCAGAATAATAATATTAGTGTGTGCAGGTAAATTATTAAGAGGGCTGCCAAATCAAGTTTTATCATTGAGCCCAAAACTACAGTATAATAACAATAGTACTGTAGGTACAGTCTTTACATTGTCCTACAATTCCACTGCGGACTGTACAATACTGTATATAGTATAGAAATTTATAATTGATAGAGACATTGTACAGCACTGTACCGTACAGTACGTTGCAGAAATTTGGAATTTGTTACAGTACTGTATACTGTACCGTAAGACAGAAGTAACTCTATGACTACTGTATACTATATACATTAGTATACAAGACAGCAATCTGCTTTACATCTAGAGTACAGTATACTGCACAATATCTCTTTCAGTTACTTTATTATCGAGAGGACCCTGACAGTGCATGGAGTACAATATAGAATTGTACAGCGCCTTTTAATTTCATTTTAGATACTTTAACTGGGAAAAAATGAAACTAAAATTAACGTGCGAATACAGTAGTTTATGGCAATATCTACTAAAATATCTGATACGAAACTAATGTTGCTGTAGAGTACAGTACAGTATATGATGGACACTGTTCGGACAGTCGGACATTACGACCTCATGTATACTATACAGTGTACTGTATAGTGTATAGTAGGCCCCAGCCATAATAATCCCGATTACTCAGATACTCCGCGTAAATAGCTTAAACGATGATGTATTATTCTAAGAGTCTGTACCTCAAATTTCATGCGAGTATTCAAAGAGTAAGACGTTGCACCAACGCAATGAAAGTTAGGTACTACCGTCTAAAAACTTTTTCTGACTTACGTAAATCTTCCTACTCTTAGAATAATGTATCATCGTTTAAGCTATTTACGCTGAGTATCTGAGTATTAGGGGTTATTATTGCTGGGCCTACCGTACAGTACACTGTACAGTGTACAGTGTACAGTACAGGACCATATAATGCTGTTCCAAACACTTCTATTTGTGATAATGTCCATGAGCGGTTGCTCGATTCTGTAATTCGCTTGTTTTTTCTAAATTAAGTAATATTCAATTGAAATCGAATCTATTCTATTTTATCAACATCTGCTTCAAAACAGTTAAATAAAGTCATGAATGTTCTTAAATTACAATTATGCTCAATGATTAAGAAAAGTAGATGCACAAGAACTACTGTTTTCTACTGTAAGTAAGTCAATTTTTCGAGATTTTTGAAAATATCCGTCTGTCTGAAGAGTCCCTGTCCTAACCATACAGTTTCCTCCCGATGATCCTTATATATGTAGGTAGGCATTCTGTATCATAGATACTGCACTAATCTTAGCAACTTTCAAAATATTACTACAAAGCAGTGGTATCATTCTGGATTTCCTAAATAGCATAGCTATTCTGTGTGCTGAGTCATACTGCACTTACTTTCTGAAATGTCAGTTGAAATATCAGCACAAGCAGTATGGTGTATAAAGTAAATTAAAGCTCCGCGCCTTGGAGGGGAAAGAAACGACAAAAATGGGAGGGATTATGTAACCCCTGTAAAAGCTTTGAATAAAATATTATGACCTCGGGCGCAGAATCAAAGTGCAATTCAAGTAACATAATGCAAAACAACTAGTTGTCTTGAATTAATCTATTTATACTTTCAATTTAAATTAAATTTAAAATACAGACAAGGAATCCATTATATCACATCCAGTGTTCTTTCTACAGTACAGTACATCACGTTTGATATTACGTAATTACCTTGCCGCTGCATGTAATGCTATGGAGGACAAGATCAGGGATTTCAATTTTGCTGGTATGTGACAAGTGTCTCAAAATCAGAAATGATTGAAATCCCATAACTTATTAAGTTCACTTTATTATATAAACTACTTCTTCAACCAAGAACAAGACTAACTAACTCTGGGAGAAGAAATTTCCCGCTCATGTATATCATGATGAAACCCTGCTTACATCTATAACTTCTGATTAATCTAGTATTAAATTACTTGCATAATCTCTGATGTCCAATCATCTAAATAAGATATTCTTAATTAAAGCTATAATATTTACTGTAACTATTAACACGGATACGCACTTAACACAATCTCCTGATTTCAGTTAATCTACAATCTCGCACATACAGTGTCAATCTTACATTTTGATATATCACTTAGCGACTTTCTGCAATCGATTACGCTATTTCGAGCCCTGTACTACATGTTCATATTATAAATTATTATCGTTCAATAATCTTCAAGTTATCTATAGCTATTAGTTACTCTATGCTTCATGTTAACTGTCAGAGCAGCAATTCTAGGGCTTATGCTGTGTTGACCGTCCTACATGAATGCTCGGTATGTCTGAAGTAATGACGGTAGTCCAATAATTGTTGCTGTTGGTGATTTTTTCGTATTTGATTCAATAACTATAATTAATTAACGACATAATCAAA